>NW_015151198.1:338263-339573 GCF_000732505.1 Cyprinodon variegatus
CAAGGACCAGCCATGGACCAACCAAGGATCAACCAAGGAACAGCCAAGGTAAGTGGGGACCAGCGATGGACTAGCAAAGAACTAACCAAGTAGCAACCAAGGTCAAATCATGGACCAGCCAAGGACCAGCGATGGACCAGCAAAGGACCACCCAAGAACAAACCAAGGATCAATCAAGGACCAGCCAAGTGCTTGCTAAGGACCAACCAAGGAGCAGCCAAGGAGCAGCCAAGGACCAGCCATGGACTAGCAAAGGACTAGGCTAGGACCATCCAAGAACCAGCCCAGGACCAAATAAGGACCAGCTAAGGACCAGCCATGGACCAACCAAGGAGCAGCCAAGGACGTTCCAAGGAAAACCAAGGACCAGCCATGTACTACCCATGGACCAACAAAGGAACAGCCAAGGTAAGTGGGGACCATCGATGGACTAGCAAAGAACCAACCAAGTAGCAACCAACGACAAACCATGGACCAGCCAAGGACCAGCGATGGACTAGCAAAGGACCACCCAAGGACAACCCAAGGACCAATCAAGGAGCAGCCAAGGGCAAGCATATACAAACCAAGGAAAACCAAGGACCAGCCAAGGAACATTCAAGGAAAATCAAGGACCAGACATGCACCAGCAAAGGACCAACCAAGGACAAACCAGGGACCAACCAAGGAACAGTCCAGGACCAGCCGTGAACCGGCCAAGAACCAATCACGGTCCATCCAAGGACCAATCAAGGACCAGCCAAGGACCATCCAAAGAAAAGCAAGGATCAGCAATGGACTACCCATTGACCAACCACAAAGGACCAGCGAAGAACCAACAAACGACCAGCCGAGACGGGCCATGGACCAACCAAGGATCAACCGAGAAGCAACCAAGAGCTTGCTAAGGACCAACCAAGGACCAATCAAGGAGCAGCCAAGAGCAAGCAAAGGACCTACCAAAGAAAATCAAGTACCAGCCTAGGACCATCCAAGGAAAACCAAGGATCAGCCTAGGACCATCCAAGGAAAACCAAGGACCAGCCTAGGACCATCAAAGGAAAACCAATGACCAGCCAAAGACTATTCAAGGAAAATCAAGGACCAGCCATGGACTACCCACGGACCAACTAAGGACCATTCAAGGACCATCCAAGGAAAAGCAAGGACTAGCCATGGACCAACCAAGGACAAGCCAAGAACCAACAAAACACCACCCAAGGACCAATCAAGGAGCAGCCAAGTACCAGCCTAGGACAATCCAAGGAAAACCAAGGACCAGCCAAGGACTACCCAGGGATCAACCAAGGACCAGCCAAGGTAAGTGGGGA
>NW_015151198.1:342064-345297 GCF_000732505.1 Cyprinodon variegatus
CAAGGAAAAGCAAGGACCAGCCATGGACCAACCAAGGACCAGCCAAGAACCAACAAAGGACCAACCAAGGAAAACCAAGGACCAGCCAAAGACTATTCAAGGAAAATCAAGGACCAGCCATGGACTACCCATGGACCAACCAAGGACCATTCAAGGACCATCCAAGGAAAAGCAAGGACCAGCCATGGACCAACCAAGGACCAGCCAAGAACCAACAAAGGACCAACCAAGGAAAACCAAGGACCAATCAAAGACCAGCCAAGGACCATCTAAAGAAAAGCAAGGATCAGCAATGGACTACCCATTGACCAACCACCAAGGACCAGCGAAGAACCAACAAACGACCAGCCAAGAACGGCCATGGACCAAACAAGGATCAATCGAGGAGCAACCAAGTGCTTGCTAAGGACCAACCAATGAAAACCAAGGATCAGGCTAGGACCAAACAAGGAAAACCAAGTACCAGCCTAGGACCATCAAAGGAAAACCAAGGACCATCCTCTGACCATCCAAGGAAAACCAAGGAGCAGCCATGGACTACCCACCGACAAACCAAGAACCAGCCAAGGTAAGTGGGGACCAGCGATGGACTAGCAAAGAATCAACCAAGTAGCAACAAAGTAAAAAAAAACATGGACCAGCGAAGGACCAGCAATGGACCAGCAATGGACTAGCAAAGGACCAGCCAAGGACCACCCAAGGACCAGCCAAGGATCAATCAAGGAGCAGCCAAGTGCTTGCTAAGGACCATTCAAGGAGCAGCCAAGGACCAGCCATGGGCTAGCAAAGGAGCAGCCAAGGACCATTCAAGGACCAGCCCAGCACCAACAAAGGACCAGCCAACACCAGCCAAGGACCATCCAAAGAAAAGTAAGGATCAGCAATGGACTACCCATTGACCAAACACCAAGGACCAGCTAAGAACCAACAAACGACCAGCCAAAACTGGCCATGGACCAACAAAGGATCAATCGAGGAGCAACCAAGTGCTTGCTAAGGACCAACCAAGGAAAACCAAGGATCAGCCTAGGACCATCCAAAGAAAACCAAGGACCAGCCTAGGACCATCAAAGGAAAACCAAGGACCAGCCAAAGACTATTCAAGGAAAATCAAGGACCAGCCATGGACTACCCACGGACCAACCAAGGACCATCCACAGACCATCCAAGGAAAAGCAAGGACCAGCCATGGACCAACCAGGGACCAGCCAAAAGCAAGCTAAGGACCTACCAAAGAAAATCAAGTACCAGCCTAGAACCATCCAAGGAAAACCAAGGACCTGCATAGGATGATCCAAGGAAAACCAAGGACCAGCCAAGGACTATCCATGGACCAACCAAGGACCAGGCAAGAACCAAATAATGACCAGCCAAGGACCAATCAAGGAGCAGCCAAGAGCAAGCCAAGGACCTACCAAAGAAAATCAAGTACCAGCCTAGAACCATCCAAGAAAAACCAAGGACCTGCCTAGGACGATCCAAGGAAAACCAAGGACCAGCCAAGGACCCGCCAAGGTAAGTGGGGACCAGCGATGGACAAGCAAAGAATGAACAAAGTAGCAATCAAGTACAAAAAAAACATGGAACAGCCAAGGACCCGCCATGGACTACACATGGACCAACCAAGGACCAACCAAGGTAAGTGGGGACCAGCGATGGACTAGCAAAGGACCACCAAAGGACAACCCAAGGAGCAGCCAAGGGCAAGCTAATGACCGACCAAGGAAAACCAAGGACCAGCCAAGGAACGTCCAAGGACCAATCAAGGACCAGCCAAGGACCATCCAAAGAAAAGCAAGGATAAGCAATGGACTACCCATTGACCAACCACCAAGGACCATCGAACAACCAACAAACGACCAACCAAGACCGGCCATGGACCAACCAAGGATCTATCGAGGAGCAACCAAGTGCTTGCTAAGGACCAACCAATGAAAACAAAGGATAGGCCTAGGACCAACCAAGGAAAACAAAGTACCAGCCTAGGACCATCCAAGGAAAACCAAGGACCTTCTTCGGACCATCCAAGGAAAACCAAGGAGCAGCCAAGGACTATCCAAGGAAAACCAAGGACAAGGCAAGGACTATCCAAGGAAAATCAAGGACCAGCCATGGACTACCCACGGACAAACCAAGGACCAGCCAAGGTAAGTGGGGACGAGCGATGGACTAGCAAAGAATCAACCAAGTAGCAACCAAGTAAAAAAACCATGGACCAGCGAAGGACCAGCAATGGACTAGCCAAGGACCAGCCAAGGACCAGCCAAGGATCAATCAAGGAGCAGCCAAGTGCTTGCTAAGGACCATTCAAGGAGCAGCCAAGGACCAGCCATGGACTAGCAAAGGAGCAGCCAAGGACCATCCAAGGACCAGCCTAGCACCAACAAAGGACCAGCCAAGGACCATCCAAAGAAAAGCAAGGATCAGCAATGGACTACTCATTGACCAACCACCAAGGACCAGCTAAGAACCAACAAACGACCAGCCAAGACTGGCCATGGACCAACCAAGGATCAATCGAGGAGCAACCAAGTGCTTGCTAAGGACCAAACAAGGAAAACCAAGGACCAATCTGGGACCATCAAAGGAAAACCAAGGACCAATCTGGGACCATCAAAGGAAAACCAAGGACCAGCCAAAGACTATTCAAGGAATATCAAGGACCAGCCATGGACTACCCACAGACCAACCAAGGACCATCCAAGGAACAGCAAGGACCAGCCATGGACAAGCCAAGGTAAGTGTTGACCAGCGATGGACTAGCAAAGAATGAACCAAGTAGCAACCAAGGACAAACCATGGACCAGCGAAGGAAGAACCAAGGTCCAGCCAAGGATCATCCGAGGAAAAGCAAGGACCAGCCATGGACTACCCGTGGACCAACCAAGGTAAGTGGGGACCAGCGATGGACTAGCAAAGAATGAACCAAGTAGCAATCAAGTAAAACAAAAAACATGGAACAGCCGAGGACCAGCGATGGAATATCAAAGGACCACCCAAGGACAACCCAAGGAGCAGCCAAGGGCAAGCTAATGACCAACCAAGGAAAACCAAGGACCAGCCAAAGAAGATCCAAGGACCAATCAAGGACCAGCCAAGGACCATCCAAAGAAAAGCAAGGATCAGCAATGGACTACCCATTGACCAACCACCAAGGACCAGTGAAGAACCAACAAACGACCAGCCAATACCGACCATGGACTAACCAAGGATCAATCGAGGAGCAACCAAGT
>NW_015151198.1:347621-349820 GCF_000732505.1 Cyprinodon variegatus
GGGGACCAGAGATGGACTAGCAAAGAACCAACCAAGTAGCAACCAAGGACAAACCAAGGACTTGCAAAAAGCCAACAAAGGACCAATCAAGGAGCAGCCAAGGTAAGTGGGGACCAGAGATGGACTAGCAAAGAACCAACCAAGTAGCAACCAAGGACAAACCAAGGACTTGCAAAAAGCCAACAAAGGACCAATCAAGGAGCAGCCAAGGTAAGTGGGGACCAGAGATGGACTAGCAAAGAACCAACCAAGTAGCAACCAAGGACAAACCAAGGACTTGCCAAAAGCCAACAAAGGACCAGCAAAGGACCAATCAAGGAGCAGCCAAGGGCAAGCTAAGGACCAACCAAGGAAAACCAAGTACCAGCGTAGGACCATCCAAGGAAAACCAAGGACCTTCCTAGGACCATCCAAGGAAAACCAAGGAGCAGCCAAGGACTATCCAAGGAAAACCAAGGACAAGGCAAGGAATATCCAAGGAAAATCAAGGACCAGCCATGGACTACCCACGGACAAACCAAGGACCAGCCAAGGTAAGTGTGGACCAGCGATGGACTAGCAAAGAATCAACCAAGTAACAACCAAGTAAAAAAAACCATGGACCAGCGAAGGACCAGCAATAGACTAGCAAAGGACCAACCAAGGACCACCCAAGGACCAGCCAAGGATCAATCAATTAGCAGCCAAGTGCTTGCTAAGGACCATTCAAGGAGCAGCCAAGGGCAAGCTAAGGACCAGCCAATGACCAATCAAGGAGCAGCCAAGGGCAAGCTAAGGACCAGCCAATGACCAATCAAGGAACAGCCAAGGGCAAGCTAAGGACCAACCAAGGAAAACCAAGTACCAGCCTAGGACCATCCCAGGAAAACCAAGGAGCAGCCAAGGACTATCCAAGGAAAACCAAGGACCAGCCAAGGACTATCCAAGGAAAACTAAGGACCAGCCAAGGAGTATCCAAGGATAAATAAAGGAGCAGCCAAGTGCTTGCCAAGGACCAGACCAGAAGCAGTCAAGGACCAGCCATGGACTAGCAAAGGAGCAGCCAAGGACCATCCATGGACCAACCAAGGTAAGTGGGGACCAGCGATGGACTAGCAACAAATCAACCAAGTAGCAACCAAGTAAAAAACCATGGACCAGCGATGGAATAGCAAAGGACCACCCAAGGACAACCCAAGGAGCAGCCAAGGGCAAGCTAATGACCAGCCAAGGAAAACCAAGGACCAGCCAAGGAAGATCCAAGGACCAATCAAGGACCAGCCAAGGACCATCCAAAGAAAAGCAAGGATCAGCAATGGACTACCCATTGACCAACCACCAAGGACCAGCGAAGAACCAACAAACGACCAGCCAAAACCGGCCATGGACCAACCAAGGATCAACCGAGGAGCAACCAAGTGCTTGCTAAGGACCAACCAAGGAAAACCAAGGATCAGCCTAGGACCATCCAAGGAAAACCAAGGATCAGCCTAGGACCATCAAAGGAAAAAACCAAGGACCAGCTAAATACTATTCAAGGAAAATCAAGGACCAGCCATGGACCAACCAAGGACCAGCCAAGAACCAACAAAGGACCAGCAAGGACCAATCAAGGAGCAGCCAAGAGCAAGCTAAGGACCTACCAAAGAAAATCAAGTATCAGCCTAGGACCATCCAAGAAAAACCAAGGACCTGCCTAGGACGATCCAAGGAAAACCAAGGACCAGCCAAGGACGATCCATGGAAAACCAAGGACTAGCCAAGGACTATCCAAGGAAAATCAAGGACCAGCCATGGACTACCCATGGACCAACCAAGGACCAGCCAAGGTAAGTGGGGACCAGCGATGGACTAGCAAAGAATGAACCAAGTAGCGATCAAGTAAAAAAAAAAAACATGGAACAGGTAAGGACCAGCCATGGACTAGCAATGGAGCAGCCAATGACCATCCAAGGACCAGCCCAGGACCACTAAAGGACCAGCCAAGACCAGCAAAGGACTATTCAAGGAAAACCAAAGACCAGCCATGGACTACCCTTGGACCAACAAAGGACCAGCCAAGGTAAGTGGGGACCAATGATGGACTAGCAAAGAACCAACCAAGTAGCAACCAAGGACAAACCATGGACCAGCCAAGAAAAAAACCAAGGTCCAGCCAAGGACCATCCAAGGTAAGTGGGGACTAGCGATGGACTAGCAAAGAACCAACCAAGTAGCAAC
>NW_015151198.1:350055-370623 GCF_000732505.1 Cyprinodon variegatus
CGGACCAGCCAAGGACAAACCAAGGATCAACCAAGGACCAGCCTAGGACCATCCCAGGAAAACTAAGAACCTTCCTAGGACCATCCAAGGAAAACCAAGGAGCAGCCAAGGACTATCCAAGGAAAATCAAGGACCAGCCATGGACTACCCACGGACCAACCAAGGACCAGCCAAGGACAAACCAAGGATCAATCAAGGAGCAGCCAAGGGCAAGCTAAGGACCAACCAAGGAAAATCAGGTACCAGTCTAGGACCATCCCAGGAAAACCAAGGACCTTCCTAGGACCATCCAAGGAAAACCAAGGAGCAGCCAAGGACTATCCAAGGAATACCAAGGACCAGCCAAGGACTATCCTAGAAAAACTAAGGACCACCCAAGGACCAACCAAGGATCAATCAAGGAGCAGCCAAGTGCTTGCTAAGGACTAACCAAAGAGCAGCCAAGGAGCAGCCAAGGAACAGCCATGGACTAGCAAAGGACTAGGCAAGGACCATCCAAGAACCAGCCCAGGACCAACTAAGGACCAGCCATGACCAGCTAAGGACCAGCCATGGACCAACCAAGGATCAATCAAGGAGCAGCCAAGGTCGAATCAAGGAGCAGCCAAATGCTTGCTAAGGAATAACTAAAGAGCAGCCAAGGAGAAGCCAAATACCAACCAAGGAAATATCTAGGACTAGCCATGGACTAGCCATGCACTAGCCAAGGAGCAGCCAAGGACCAACCAAGGATCAATCAAGGATCAGTCAAGAAGCAGCAAAGTGCTTGCTAAGGACCAACCAAGGAGTAGCCAAGAATCAACCAAGTAGCAACCAAGGACAAATCATGGACCAGCCAAGCACCAGCGAAGGACTAGCCAAGGACCAGCCAAGAAAAAACCAACGATCAATCAAGGAGCAGACAAACCAAGGACCAGCCAAGGTAAGTTGGGACCAGCGATGGACTAGCAAAGAATCAACCAATTAAAAAAAACATGAAATATCCAAGGACCAGCGATGGACTAGCAAAGGACAAGCCAAGGACCAGCCAAGGATCAATCAAGGACAGCCAAGGGCAAGCTAAGGACCAACCAAGGAAAACCAACTACCAGCCTAGGACCCTCCAAGGAAAACCAAGGACCTTCCTAGGAACATCCAAGGAAAACCAAGGAGCAGCCAAGGACTATCCAAGGAAAACCAAGGACCAGGCAAGGACTATCCAAGGAAAATCAAGGACCAGCCATGGACTAACCACGGACAAACCAAGGACCAGCCAAGGTAAGTGGGGACCAGCGATGGACTAGCAAAGGACCAGCCAAGGACCAACCAAGGATCAATCAAGGAGCAGCAAAGTGCTTGCTAAGGACCAACCCAGAAGCAGTCAAGGACCAGCCATGGACTAGCAAACGAGCAGCCAAGGACCATCCAAGGACCAGCCAAGACCAGCAAAGGACTATTCAAGGAAAATCAAGGACCAGTCTTGGACTCCCCATGGACCAACCAAGGACCAGCCAAGGTAAGTGGCGACCAGAGATGGACTAGCAAAGAACCAACCAAGTAGCAACCAAGGACAAACCATGGACCAGCCAAGAAAAAAACCAAGGTCCAGCCATGGACCAACCAAGGANTCCAAGGACCAGCCAAGACCAGCAAAGGACTATTCAAGGAAAATCAAGGACCAGCCATGGACTACCCATGGACCAACCAAGGACCAGCCAAGGTATGTGGGCGACCAGCGATGGACTAGCAAAGAACCAACAAAGTAGCAAACAAGGATAAACCAAGGACCAGCCAAGAGCCAACAAGGGACCAGCAAAAGAGCAATCAAGGAGCAGCCAAGGGCAAGCTAAGGACCAGCCAAGGACCAATCAAGGAGCTGCCAAGGGCAAGCTAAGGACCAACCAAGCAAAACCAAGTACATGCCAAGGACCATCCAAGGAAAACCAAGGACCAGGCAAGGACTATTCAAGGAAAATCAAGGACCAGCCACGGACAAACCAAGGACCAGCCAAGGTAAGTGGGGACCAGCGATGGACTAGCAAAGAACCAATCAAGTAGCAACCAAGGACAAACCATGGACCAGCCAAGATAAAAACCAAGGTCCAGCCATGGACCAACCAATGACACAACAAGGACCAGCCAAGAACCAACAAAAGACCAGCAAAAGACCAATCAAGGAGCAGCCAAGGGCAAGCTAAGGACCAGCCAAGGACCAATCAAGGAGCTGCCAAGGGCAAGCTAAGGACCAACCAAGGAAAACCAAGTACCATCCAAGGACCATCCAAGGAAAACCAAGGACCAGGCAAGGACTATCCAAGGAAAATCAAGGACCAGCCATGGACTACCCACGGACAAACCAAGGATCAGCCAAGGTAAGTGGGGACCAACGATGGACTAGCAAAGAATCAACCAAGTAGCAACCAAGTAAAAAAAACATTGACCAGCCAAGGACCAGCGATGGACTAGCAAAGGACCAGCCAAGGACCACCCAAGGACCAGCCAAGGCTCAATCAAGGAGCAGCCAAGTGCTGGCTAAGGACCAACACAGAAGCAGGCAAGGACCAGCCATGGACTAGCAAAGGAGCAGCCAAGGAACATCCAAGGACCAGCCACAGAGCAGCCATCCAAGACCAGCCATGGACCAATCAAGGATCAATCAAGGAGCAGCCAAGGCCGAATCAAGGAGCAGCCAAATGCTTGCTAAGGATTAACCAAGGAGCAGCCAAGGAGAAGCAAAATACCAACCAAGGAAATGCCTAGGACTAGCCACGGACTAGCCAAGGAGCAGCCAAGGACCAACCAAGGATCAATCAAGGATCAGTCAAGAAGCAGCAAAGTGCTTGCTAAGGACCAACCAAGGAGTAGCCAAGAATCAACCAAGTAGCAACCAAGGACAAACCATGGACCAGCCAAATACCAACAAAGGAACAGCCTAGGACCAACTAAGGACCAGCCAAGACCCGCTAAGGACCAGCCATGGACCAACCAAGGATCAATCAAGGAGCAGCCAAGGCCGAATCAAAGAGCAGCCAAATGCTTGCTAAGGACTAACCAAGGAGCAGCCAAGGAGAAGCCAAATACCAACCAAGGAAATGCCTAGGACTAGCCATGGACTAGCCAAGGAGCAGCTAAGGACCAACCAAGGAGTAGACAAGAATCAACCAAGTAGCAACCAAGGACAAATCATGGACCAGTCAAGCACCAGTGAAGGACTAGCCAAGGACCAGCCAAGGACAAACAAATGATGAATCAAGAAGCAGCCATGGACTACCCACAGACAAACCAAGGACCAGCCAAGGTAAGTGGGGACCAGCGATGGACTAGCAAAGAATCAACCAATTAAAAAAACCATGGACCATCCAAGGACCAGCGATAGACTAGCAAAGGACAAGCCAAGGACCAGCCAAGGATCAATCAAGGAGCAGCCAAGGACTATCCAAGGAAAACCAAGGAGTAGCCAAGGACTATCCAAGGAAAACCAAGGACCAGGCAAGAGCCAACAAAGGACCAGCCAAGAGCCAACAAAGGACCAGCAAAAGAGCAATCAAGGAGAAGCCAAGGGCAAGCTAAGGACCAGCCAAGGACCAATCAAGGAGCTGCCAAGGGCAAGCTAAGGACCAACCAAGGAAAACCAAGTACATGCCAAGGACCATCCAAGGAAAACCAAGGACCAGGCAAGGACTATCCAAGGAAAACCAAGGACCAGGCAAGAACTATCCAAGGAAAATCAAGGACCAGCCATGGACTACCCACGGACAAACCAAGGACCAGCCAAGGTAAGTGGGGACCAGCGATGGACTAGCAAAGAACCAACCAAGTAGCAACCAAGGACAAACCATGGACCAGCCAAGAAAAAAACCAAGGTCCAGCCATGGACCAACCAAGGACAAGCCAAGAGCCAACAAAGGACCAGCAAAGGACAAATCAAGGAGCAGCCAACAGCAAGCAATGGACCAGCCACTGACCAATCACGGAGCAGCCAAGGGCAAGCTAAGGACCAACCAAGGAAAACCAAGTACCAGCCTAGGACCATCCAAGGACCTTCCTAGGACCATCCAAGGAAAACCAAGGACCCGCAATGGACTACCCACAGACAAACCAAGGACCAGCCAAGGTAAGTGGGGACCAGTGATGGACTAGCAAAGAATCAACCAAGTAAAAAAACCATGGACCAGCCATGGACTAGCAAAGGAGCAGCCAAGGACCATCCAAGGACCAGCCCAGGACCAACAAAGGACTAGCCAACACCAGCCAAGGACCAGCCATGGACCAACCAAGGATCAATCAAGGAGCAGCCCAGGACCAATCAAGGAGCAGCAAAGAAGCAGCCAAATACCAACCAATGAAAAGCCTAGGACTAGCCATGGACTAGCCAAGTAGCAGCCAGGGAGCATGCAAGGACCAACCAAGGACCAAGCAGGGACCAACCAAGGACCACCAAGGACCGGCCCGGGACAAGCCAAGGACCAATCAAGGACCACCCAGGGAGAAGTAATGGGCAAACTAAGGACCGTACAAAGAAAAAACAAGGTCCAGCGAAGGACCATCCAAGGAAAAGCAAGGACCAGCCATTGACTACCCATAGACAAAGCAAGGAAAAAACCAAGGACCAACAAAAAACAGCCAAGGGCAAGCTAAGGACCAACCAAGATAAACAAAGGACCAGCAAAGGACTATCCAAGGAAATTCAAGGACCAGCCATGGAGTACCCATGGACCAGCCAAGGTAAGTGGGGACCGAGCAAGGACTAGCCAAGAACCAACCAAGTAGTAACCAGTGACAAACCATGGAACCGCCAAGGACCAGCAATGGACTAGCCAAGGACCACCCAAGGACCAACCAAGGATCAAACAAAAGCAGCCAAGTTTATGCTAAGGACCAACCAAGGAGCAGCCAAATACCAACCAAGGAAAAGCCTAGGACCAGCCATGGACTAGCCAAGGAGCAGCCAAGGACCATGCAAGGAGCAGCCAAGAGCAAGCTAAGGACCAACCAAGGAAAACCAAGGACCAGCCAAGAACCATCCAAGGAAAATCAAGGACCAGCCATGGACTACACATGGACCAACCAAGGTAAGTGGGAAACAGCGATGGACTAGCCAAGAATCAACCAAGTAGCAGCCAAGGACAAACCATGGACCAGCCAAGGACCAGCGATGGACTAGCCAAGAACCAATGTAGGACCAACCAAGGATCAATCAAAGACCAGCCAAGTGCTTGCTAAAGTACAACCAAGGAGCAGCCAAGGACCAGCCATGGACTAGCCAAGGAGCAGCCATTAACCAACCAAGGATCAATAAAGGAGCAGCCAATGACCAATCAAGGAGCAGGGAAATGCTTGCTAAGGACCAGCCAAGGATTAATCAAGGAGCGGCCAAGGATCAATCAAGGAAAAGCAAGGACCAGCGATGGACTACCCATGGACCAACAAAGGACAAACCAAGGATCAATCAAAAGCAGCCAAGTGCTTACTAAGGACAAACCAAGGAGCAGCCAAGGACCAAACAAGGACCAGCCTAATACCAACCAAGGAAAAGCCTAGGACCAGCCATGTACTAGCCAAGGAACAGCCAATAACCAGTCAAGGACCAGCCAAGGACCGGCCATGAACCAGCCAAGGACCAATCAAGGATCACCCAAGAACCAATCAAGGAGCAGCCAAGGACCAGCCAAATACCAAGAAAAAGCCAAGGACCAGCCATGGACTAGCCGAGCAGCAGCCATGGACCAGCGATGCACCAGCCAAGGACGAGCCAGGGATGAGTCAGGGACAAACCAAGGACCAACCACGGACCATCGAGGGACAAACCAAGGACTAGCCCAGGACTGGTCGTGGACCTGCCAAGGACCAATCAAGGAGCACCCAAAGACCAATCAAAGAGCAGCCAAGGACAAGCTAAGGATTAACAAAGGAAAACCAAAGATTAGCCAAGGACTATCCAAGGAGAATCAAGGATCAGCCATGGACTACCCATGTACCAACCAAGGACCAGCCAAGGTAAGTGGGGACCAGCGACGGACTAGCCAAGGACCAACAAAGGAACCTCCAAGGACCAGCCCAGGACCAACAAAGGACCAGCCAAGACCAGCAAAGGACCAGCCATGGACAAGCCAAAGATCAATCAAGGAGCAGCCAAGGCCAATCAAGGAGCAGACAAATGCTTGCTAAGGACCAACCAAGGACCAGCCAAATACAAACCAAGGAAAAGCCTAGGACCATAGTAGGACCAGCCAAGGACCAGCCAAGGACCAAACAAGGACCAACCAGGGACCAACCAAGGACCAGCCCAGGACCGACGGTGGACCAGCCAAGGACCAACCAAGGAAAACCCAAGGAGTAGTAGCAACCAAGTACAAACCTTGGACCAGCCAAGGACCAGCGATGGACTAGCCAAAGACCACTGGAGGACCAACCAAGGATCAATCAAGGAGCAGCCAATTGCTTTCTAAAGACCAACCAGCCAAGAACCAACAAATGACCAGCCAAGGCCACCCAAGGACCAGCCATGCACCAGCCAAGAACCAGCAAAGGACGATACAGGCACAAACCAAGGACCAACCAAGGACCAACCAAGGACCAGCCAAGGACTATCCAATGAAAATCAAGGACCAGCCATGGACTACCCATGGACCAACCAAGGAACAGCCAAGGTAAGTGGGGACCAGCGATGGACTAGCAAAGAACCAACCAAGTAGCAACCAAGGGCAAACCAGGGACCAGCCAAGGACCAGCGATGGACTAGCAAAAGACCAGCCAAGGACCACCCAAAGATCAACCAAGGATCAATCAAGGAGCAGCCAAGTGTTTGCTAAGGACCAACCAAGGAGCAGCCAAGGACCAGCCATGAAATAGCCAAGGAGCAGCCAAGGGCCATCCAAGGACAAGCCCAGGACAAACAACGGACCAGCCAAGACCATCCAAAGACCAGCCATGGACAAGCCAAGGATCAATCAAGGAGCAGCCAAGGACCAATCAAGGAGCAGCCAAAAACTTGCTAAGGACCAACCAAGGAACAGCCAAGGACCAGCCAAATACAAACTAAGTAAAAGCTGAGGACCAGCCATGGACTAGCCAAGGAGCATCCAAGGACCAACCAAGGACCAACCAAGGACCAACCAGGGAATGACCAAGGGCCCCCCAAGGACCGGCCGTGGACCAGCCAAGGACCATCCAAGCAAAAAAAAAAGGGCCAGCCATGGACTACTCATGGACCTACCAAGGACCAGCCAAGGCCACCCAAGTACCAGCCATTGACCAACCAAGGACCAATCAAGGACCACCCAAAGACCAATCAAGGAGCAGCCAAGGGCAAGCTAAGGACCATCCAAGGAAAAACCAAGGCCCAGCCAAGGANGGATCAATCAAGGATCAGTCAAGAAGCAGCAAAGTGCTTGCTAAGGACCAACCAAGGAGTAGCCAAGAATCAACCAAGTAGCAACCAAGGACAAACCATGGACCAGCCAAATACCAACAAAGGAACAGCCTAGGACCAACTAAGGACCAGCCAAGACCCGCTAAGGACCAGCCATGGACCAACCAAGGATCAATCAAGGAGCAGCCAAGGCCGAATCAAAGAGCAGCCAAATGCTTGCTAAGGACTAACCAAGGAGCAGCCAAGGAGAAGCCAAATACCAACCAAGGAAATGCCTAGGACTAGCCATGGACTAGCCAAGGAGCAGCTAAGGACCAACCAAGGAGTAGACAAGAATCAACCAAGTAGCAACCAAGGACAAATCATGGACCAGTCAAGCACCAGTGAAGGACTAGCCAAGGACCAGCCAAGGACAAACAAATGATGAATCAAGAAGCAGCCATGGACTACCCACAGACAAACCAAGGACCAGCCAAGGTAAGTGGGGACCAGCGATGGACTAGCAAAGAATCAACCAATTAAAAAAACCATGGACCATCCAAGGACCAGCGATAGACTAGCAAAGGACAAGCCAAGGACCAGCCAAGGATCAATCAAGGAGCAGCCAAGGACTATCCAAGGAAAACCAAGGAGTAGCCAAGGACTATCCAAGGAAAACCAAGGACCAGGCAAGAGCCAACAAAGGACCAGCCAAGAGCCAACAAAGGACCAGCAAAAGAGCAATCAAGGAGAAGCCAAGGGCAAGCTAAGGACCAGCCAAGGACCAATCAAGGAGCTGCCAAGGGCAAGCTAAGGACCAACCAAGGAAAACCAAGTACATGCCAAGGACCATCCAAGGAAAACCAAGGACCAGGCAAGGACTATCCAAGGAAAACCAAGGACCAGGCAAGAACTATCCAAGGAAAATCAAGGACCAGCCATGGACTACCCACGGACAAACCAAGGACCAGCCAAGGTAAGTGGGGACCAGCGATGGACTAGCAAAGAACCAACCAAGTAGCAACCAAGGACAAACCATGGACCAGCCAAGAAAAAAAAACAAGGTCCAGCATGGACCAACCAAGGACAAACCAAGGACCAGCCAAGAGCCAACAAAGGACCAGCAAAAGACCAATCAAGGAGCAGCCAAGGGCAAGCTAAGGACCAGTCAAGGACCAATCAAGGAGCTGCCAAGGGCAAGCTAAGGACCAACCAAGGAAAACCAAGGACCAGCCAAGGACCATCCAAGGAAAACCAAGGACAAGGCAAGGACTATCCAAGGAAAATCAAGGACCAGCCATGGACTACCCACGGACAAACCAAGGATCAGCCAAGGTAAGTGCTTGCTAAGGACCAATCCAGGAGCAGCCACAGACTATCCAAGGACCAGCACAGGACCAACAAAGGACCAGCCAACACCAGCCAAGGACCAGCCATGGACCAACCAAGGATCAATCAAGGAGCAGCCAGGGCCGAATCAAGGAGCAGCCAAAAGGACTAGCCAAGTAGCAGGCAGGGAGCATGCAAGGACCAACCAAGGACCAAGCAGGGACCAACCAAGAAAAACAAAGGAACAGCAAAGGACCATCCAAGGAAATTCAAGGACCAGCCATGGACTACCCATGGACCAACCAAGGACCAGCCAAGGTAAGTGGGGACCAACCAAGGACTAGCCAAGAACCAACCAAGTAGTAACCAGGGACAAACCATGGAATTGCCAAGGACCAGCAATGAACTAGCCAAGGACCACCCAAGGAACAACCAAGGATCAAACAAAAGCAGCCAAGTTCGTGCTAAGGACCAACCAAGGAGCAGCCAATGACCAACCATGGACCAGCCAAATACCAACCAAGGAAAAGCCTAGGACCAGCCATGGACCAGCCAAGGAGCAGCCAAGGACCATGCAAGGAGCAGCCAAGAGCAAGCTAAGGACCAAACAAGGAAAACCAAGGACCAGCCAAGGACCATCCAAGGAAAATCAAGGACCAGCCATGGAATACACATGGACCAACCAAGGTAAGTGGGGACCAGTGATGGACTAGCCAAGAATCAACCAAGTAGCAACCAAGGACAAACCATGGACCAGCCAAGGACCAGCGATGGACTTGCCAAAGACCACAGTAGGACCAACCAAGGATCAATCAAGGAGCAGCCAAGTGCTTGCTAAAGTACAACCAAGGAGCAGCCAAGGACCAGCCATTGACTTGCCAAGGAGCAGCCAAGGAACATTCAAGGACCAGCCCAGGACAAAGTACCAGCCCAGGACCAACAAAGGACCAGCCAAGGACCAGCCATTGACCGACCAAGGATCAATCAAGGAGCAGGGAAATGCTTGCTAAGGACCAGACAAGGATCAATCAAGGAGCGGCCAAGGATCAATCAAGGAGCGGCCTACGATCAGTCAACGAGCAGCCAAGAACCTTCCAAGGAAAAGCATGGACCAGCCATGGACTACCCATTGACCAACGAAGGACAAACCAAGGATCAATTAAAAGCAGCCAAGTGCTTACTAAGGACAAACCAAGGACCAGCCTAATACCAACCAAGGAAAAGCCTAGGACCAGACATGGACCAGCCAAGGACCAGCCCGGGACCGGCCATGAACCAGCCAAGGACCAGCCAAGGACCAATCAAGGATCACCCAAGGACCAGTCATGAGCAGCCAAGGTGCAGCCAATGACAATCCAAGGAAAAGCAAGAACCCAGCCATGGACCAACCAAGAAGCAGCCAAGGACCAGCCAAATACCAAGGAAAAGCCTAGGACCAGCCATGGACTAGCCGAGGAGCAGCCATGGACCAGCCAAGAACCAACCAAGGACCATCCAAGGACAAACCAAGGACTAGCCCAGGACTGGTCGTGGACCAGCCAAGGACCAATCAAGGGCACCCAAGGACCAATCAAGGAGCAGCCAAGGGCAAGCTAAGGATCAACCAAGGAAAACCAAAGATTAGCCTAGGACTATCCAAAGAAAATCGAGGATCAGCCATGGACTACCCATGTACCAACCAAGGACCAGCCAAGGACCAAACAAAGACAAACCAGGGACCAACCAAAGACCAACCAGGGACCAACCAAGGACCAGCCAAGGCCACCCAAGGACCAGCCACAGAGCAGCCAAAGACCAGCCACGCACCAGCCAAGAACCAGCAAAAGACGATACAGGCACAAACCAAGGACCAACTAAGGACCAACCAGGGACCAACCAAGGACCAGCCACGGACCGGCGGTGGACCAGCCAAGGACCAACAAAGGACCAGCCAAGGCCACCCATGGACCAGCCACAGAGCAGCCAAAGACCAGCCATGCACCAGCCAAGAACCAGCAAAGGACGATACAGGCACAAACTAAGGACCAACCAATGACCAACCAGGGACCAACCAAGGACCAGCCAAGGACTATCCAAGGAAAATCAAGGACCAGCCATGGACTACCCATGGTCGAACCAAGGAACAGCCAAGGTAAGTGCGGATCAGCGATGGACTAGCAAAGAACCAACCAAGTAGCAACCAAGGACAAACCATGGACCAGCCAAGGACCAGCGATGGACTAGCAAAGGACCAGCCAAGGACCACCCAAGGACCAACCAAGGATCAATCAAGGAGCAGCCAAGTGCTTGCTAAGGACCAACCAAGGAGCAGCCAAGGACCAGCCATGGACTAGCCAAAGAGCAGCCAAGGACCAGCCATGCACCAGCCACGAATCAGCAAAGAACGTCCCAGGCACAAACCAAGGACCAACCAAGGACCAACCAGAGACCAACCAAGGACCAGCCAAGGACTATCCAAGGAAAATGAAGGACCAGCCATGGACTACCCATGAACCAACCAAGAAACAGCCAAGGCAAATGGGGACCAGCGATGGACTAGCAAAGAAGCAAGCAAATATCAACCAAAGACCAACCAGGGACCAACCAAGGACCAGCACAGGACCGGCAATGGACCAGCCAAGGACCAACCAAGGATAACCCATGGACCAACCATGGACTACCCATGGACCATCCAAGGATCAGCCATGAACCAACAAAGTACCAGCCACAAATCAGCCAAGGACCAGCCATGCAACAGCCAAGAACCAGCAAAGGACAATCCAGGCACAAACCAAGGACCAACCAAGGACAAACCAGGGTCAAACTAGGGACCAACCAAGGACCAGCCAAGGACTATCCAAGGAAAATCAAGGACCAGCCATGGACTAGCCAAGGAGCAGCCAAGTAGCATGCAAGGAAAATCTAGGACCAGCCATGGACTACCCATGGACCAACCAAGGAACAGCCAAGGTAAGTGGGGACCAGCAATGGACTAGCAAAGAACCAACCAAGTAGCAACCAAGGACAAACCAGGGACCAGCCAAGGACCAGCGATGGACTAGCAAAGGACCAGCCAAGGACCACCCACGGACCAACCAAGGATCAATCAAGGAGCAGCCAAGTGCTTGCTAAGGACCAACCAAGGAGCAGCCAAGGACCAGCCATGGAATAGCCAAGGAGCAGCCAAGGGCCATTCAAGGACAAGCCCAGGACAAACAACGGACCAGCCAAGACCATCCAAAGACCAGCCATGGATAAGCCAAGGATCAATCAAGGAGCAGCCAAGGACCATTCAAGGAGCAGCCAAATGCTTGCTAAGGACTAACCAAGGAACAGCCAAGGACCAGCCAAATACAAACTAAGGAAAAACCGAGGACTAGCCAAGGAGCAGCCAAGGACCATGCAAGGACCATGCAAGGACCAACCAAGGACCGACCAGGGAATGACCAAGGGCCCCCCAAGGACCGGCCGTGGACCAGCCAAGGACCAACCAAGGACCAGCCCGGGACCGGACGTGGACCAGCCAAGGACCAATCAAGGAAAACCCAAGGTTCAGCCAAGGACCATCCAAGGAAAAAAAAGGACCAGCCATGGACTACTCATGGACCTACCAAGGACCAGCCAAGAACAAACAAAGGACCAGCCAAGGCCACCCAAGTACCAGCCATGGACCAGCCAAGGACCAATCAAGGACCACCCAAAGACCAATCAAGGAGCAGCCAAGGGCAAGCTAAGGACCATCCAAGGAAAAACCAAGGCCCAGCCAAGGACCATCCAAGGAAAAGCAAGGACCAGCTATGGACTACCCATGGACCAACAAAGGACCAGCCAAGACCAGCCAAGTACCAGCCACTGACAAACCAAGGATCAATCAAGGAGCAGCCAAGTGCTTGCTAAGGACCAACCAAGAAGCAGCAAAGGACCAACCAAGGACCAGCTAAATACCAAGGAAAAGCCTTGGACCTGCCATGGACTAGCCAAGGAGCAGCCAAAGACCAGCCATGCACCAACCGAGAACCAGCCAAGGACGATCCAGGGACAAACCAAGGCCCAACCAAGGACCAACCAGGGACCAACCAAGGACCAGTCCAGGACCAATCAAGGAGCACCCAAGGACCAATCAAGGAGCAGCCAAGGGCAAGCTAATGACCAACCAAGGAAAACCAAGGACCATCCAAGGAACATCAAGGACCAGCCATGGTCTAACCATGGACCAACCAAGGACCAGCCAAGGTAAGTGGGGATCAGCGATGGACTAGCCAAGAATCAACTAAGTAGCAACCAAGGACAAACCATGGACCAGCCAAAGACTAGCGATGGACTAGCCACGGACCACCCAAGGACCAAGCAAGTATCAATAAAGGAGCAGCCAAGTGTTTGCTTAGGACCAACCAAGGACCAGCCATCAACCAACCAAAGATCAATCAAGGAGCAGCCAAGGACCAATCAAGGAGCAGCCATATGCTTGCTAAGGACCAGCCAAGGACCAATCAAGGACCACCCAGGGAGCAGCCAAGGGCAAACCAAGGACCATAAAAGGAAAAAGCAAGGTCCAGCCAAGGACCATCCAAGGAAAATCAAGGACCAGCCATGGACTACCCATGGACCAGCCAAGGTAAATGGGGACCAACCAAGGACTAGCCAAGAACCAACCAAGTAGGATCAATCAAGGAGCAGCCAAGTGCTTGCTAAGGACCAACCAAGGAGCAGCCAAGGACAGGCCATGGACTAGTCAAAGAGCAGACAGTAACCATCCAAGGACCAGCCCAGGACCAACAAAGGACAAGCCAAGGGCCAGCAGCCAAATGCTTGCTAAGGACCAACCAAGGACCAGCCAAATACCAACCAAGGAAAAGCCTAGGACCAGCCACGGACTAGCCAAGGAGCAGCCAAGGACCATGCAAGGACCAACCAAGGACCGGCAAAGGACCAACCATGGACCAACCAGGGACCAGCCCAGGACCGGCCGTGGACCAGCCAAGGACCAGCGATGGACTAGCCAAGGACCAGCCAAGGACCAATCAAGGACCATCCAAGGACCAGCCATGGACTAGCCAAGGACCACCCAAGGACCAACAAAGGACCAGCCAAGACCAGTCAAGGATAAGCCATGTACCAACCAGGGACCAACCAAGGACCAGCCCAGGACCGGCCGTGCACCAGCCATGGACCAACCAAGGAGCACCCAAGGACCAATAAAGAGAAAACGTCCATGAAGTTCAAGGAATGGATGGTGTGTCAGTTTCTGATACGGACAGCTGAGCATCCACCTGATGCAAAACATGGACTCATGAGGTATAAGAAGGAGGAGATGACCTTGTTCTGGGATCAATTTATGCTCAATCTTTTCCGGACGCTCGCTGATGTTTTTTGAGCCCACAGCTGTGCTAACCCTAAGCAATTTCTCTGTCCTGTAGTGACTGGATGCCCACCGCTTCGGATGAGAACAGCCCACTGGCAGTGATGGGGTGATGGAAGGTCATGGGATCATCGGACAAGACTGATGAAAAAGATAAGTGAACTGACCCACCAGATTTCTTATTCACAATGAAAATTTATGAGTGATTTATTCAAAACAGGTTGAAACTGTCTGCTAAATTTTCTCCATATCATCAGAGGGTGAAGTGATCTTAAATATAGGAATAGGAAAGAGGATTTAGAAATGGTTTACTATGTTATAAAGTGGACTGGGTTTTTTTGATGAATAGGTTGGTCAGTTTTAATTAGCAGAATATTTAAGGGACAACGAGTTGAAGCTTCTACATTTGGGAATGGTAAAGTAGCAACAACAAAATGCAGTTTAGGATAAATTATAACATTTTCTGAGCAAATGTTTAAAGCAAATGATGAGATCTTTCAATATAAGCAATATTGATGAATACTTGATAAGTTAATGGTGCTTATGGAACTTCAATATCAAGCCCAGGATCTAAAACTTCACCATTTTTATCTGCGAGCAGATTTAAAGATAGCATTACAGAAGCTATATATAATTTTGGGGATGGGTAACCATATTTTTTTATGCACGAAGCGATAAGAACACCTGACTTCACCTACAATCAATTCTTTAGATGAAACTGCAAACTTAATACGGTAGTTTATTTGATATAACATATATAAGAAGATATTATGTTTTCTGCACATTTTTGGATCTGGTCAGGGGTCCAGATATGACAACTATTGACTAATTCTGGGGATGTTAGAACAGATTTTGTTTTGTTTTTTTATTGCAGAGTTTTGGAAACACAGCAGCAAGTCAGAGTACAATCTGGGCCCCAAGACTCTAATGGTTCAAAGAAGCTGTGGTAACAGAGGGTAAACTGATGGACTTGTCCTTACATTGAACTGTTTTGCATGTTGGAGAGGATCACAGCTCCAAGATACTTGCTCTTCCAAGACCAGTAGCAGGATGGCTCCTGACCAGTTTCCCATATAGATCCACTCACATAGATTCACACACACTTACATTCACTCACTAACATGGTTAAGGAATCAAAGGACACATAAGGGTCCACATGGGCATGATGATTTTTTCATATACTAACACTCAGGGCTACAAAGGCTGATAAGGGAGTTTTAAAGGGGGGCATCAGCACCAAGCTGGTTATTCTTAGAGATTAAAAAACTTTAATCTCTTTCAAAAGGGGCAGGGTAAGAGTAAACTAAAAATGCAGTTATAAGTTTAGACGAAGCTAAAACTTAATATGCTGTGGTGTGAAAATAGGTTTACATTTTTTTTCTGATTTGAATGTTACAGTGTGTAAACCAGGGTTAAATGCTTTCTAAAGATTTACAGGTTCCTTGAATGAGATTATATTAGTTGCAGTAATTCTGAGCTTATATGAACAAAATAATGAGCTGAAACATCCATAGGATGTTCAGGCTGAATACTTATTGTTATAAATGACTTTCAACTGCCAGGCATTGAAAGGTAGGTTATGTTAATGTTTTTTGAATAGACTCTGAAACAATCTACAGAATAAACACACAGTCTACAGATAATTTAAAAGTAATGAATTTAATGATTTAAGAGATAAAGTAAAGTAATTGTGGATAAGAATATCTGGTTGTGACTGCACTTAGGTTTAGAGTTAATAACAAATTAGACATTAAAGACACTGCTCATTCTGATAAGAACATTAACTGCACTCTCTTGTGTGCCAGAGGATCCTGGAGGAATGGATTGCTGAACTGTGATGAGAACACTCCATTAGAACCACCATGTGGATTCAGCATCTATCTGCCATCGGACTGCAAGAAGACCAAAGCGGCTGTGGAGGAGGCCATACGAGACTCTGATTGATTAATTAGATTGATGAGTGATAGAGACAATGAAAGAATTAATCAGCGACAGTGATGTTCATCATTTGCTTTTAACTCGGACCAGGATAATTCTTGATTTTACCTAATTGTGATTTATGTGTTTTGATTTATTTTGATTTTGTTTTGATGAAAATCTTGGAAACATTTTGCCCCAGACCCACCAAGATCAAGTTTTATGCCACTTTTGCTTTGATGTAGAAAGACTCAGAACCTGATTAGCTTAAAGGTTCTTTAATTAGTTGGTAATGATAATTGTCAGATTCAAAACGGGGTTTTTCTTACTCAGATTGGCCGAGAGTGGGATTTCCCTGGGGTCACCCCGGTTTTTACTACCTTTTAGAGAAGGTAGGGTTTTCCAAAAACTGGGATCCTATCTCATTACAACTGAAGCTATCACTTTATTGTTTTTGAATAATTAGTAAAACAGAATTTGTAAAGAAAAAGAATGAAATAAGTCCAAATGACCTATCAGTAATCATGTCTGTTCCAGCACATATCATCAATAGAATTTCTTGTAAGTATTATGTCTTCAGTACAGGAGCCATAATAGGGGCCAGGACATGATCTACATGGGCACCGGCCCCCTTTGGCCCCCTTCTTGAACCGGCCAAGGAGAGGAATGATGACACAGAAAACAAAACCGATGTTCAAGGCTGCAAGATTGAAAGTATAAAAATAAAAGACCAATACTGTTCTGTTTGTGTTTAAGAAATTACTGTTAGTTAATAAACAGTTGTTGAGAAGTTGCTGGCCTTAAGTGTGTATGTATGGGGCATGCTGCGGGTCCTTTTTTATGTAGTGCTCCCTTTGGCGCCATCTGGTGGCGTAGACGTGTCACTGCAACCACAGTTTGAAAATTCTCAGGCGAAGTGTACTTCAAGTGCTTTAAGGGAGACAATCTGACCTTTGAAGTTATTTAGGAGGATGGCAACTCCTGCTGATCTTGGTGTACCATGACTAAGGTAAGGGCCCCAAGCAGATCTGACCACCCAAGCAGATCTGGTACCTACACGGGCTGCTCCGTGACCAGAAGAAATGGTACTTCACGCCGAACAGTTGTGTATATTGGAAGTTCAGTTTAATATAAAATAAGTATGAATAATGCCATGAATAGTTCAGTCTGAAATGAATAAAAATAGTTGTTTTAATGTTTACTGGTTATATGTGGTGGGTAATGTTTGGTTTACCTAAATGTTTTAATCTGTTACTGTGTAAATGGGTTTTACTGTAATGTAAGGATAGATTCTAATATATCTGCATTGTAGGGACTATAAATCTGATAAGATTTTTAATTGTGATTTTGCACAATTTTCTTAACCAAGTATTTTTTGTTGTTGAATATAAGAGATTTTGCTGATGTATTTTTTATACATACATTGTTTAGATTTACTTATATCTTTCTACCCCTTTTATAGAATAGATACATCGAAACACTTCAAGATGCATCATAACTATTTACAGGATGGAAGATGGATGGAAGTAGAGGGGTGTCTGGTTATTAATTCAGGCGTTAATACTTCAAAACAATTTAAGATGTTTAATGGATAGTGATTTGTTGACTATATGGATAGGTTAGAAAATATAATAAATTTGATAAATAAAATGGACAGTAGAAGAATCTTGTTTATTACATTAAGAATAAATGACACAAGTTTAGGATATTGTTAAAACAAAATATTTTCATTTTTAAAGTGTATATATATATATAAAATTGTAAAGTGGGCAAATACACTCACAAGAATCCAGAGTGGAACCACCGGGAGCAGGAACAAATAAAAGCAAATCTAATGATCAGTTAAAGTAACATGCTGCCGCCATTTTGCACATCTCCGATGTTGCAGCTATTTTCAAATATCCATCACTGTAAAAATGTCCATAGCTGGATATTGGTTATTTATTCTCCAGGTGCACAGTTTTATATTAGCACTTTACAGTATTGTATTGTTTATATTTTAACTCTTCCCTATTATGTTATTCTTAGACATTTTTCTAAGGTCCACATCTGTGTGACCATTTTCAATAATCTTTCTGCTGCTGTAAATTTGCCCATTTTGGGACAATAAAGAGATTTTCTATTCTATTATATAAAAGGGGTAGAAAGATATAAGTCAATCTAAATAATGTGTATAAAAAATATATCTGCCAAATCTCTTATATTCAACAACCAAAAATGCTTAGTTAAGCATATTGTTCAAAACAGCAATAAAAATTTCAAATCCTATCGTATTTATAGTCCCCACACTGCAGATATATTAGAAATTGTCCTTAAATTACAGCCAAACTCATTTACACAGTAACAGATAAAACTTTTTAGATAAACCAAACATTACCGCCACATATCTGACTCAACAACCATAAAAATAACAATTTCCATTCATTTTAGACGGAACTATTCATGATATTAAACTGCACTTCCAATATTCACCACTGGTCGGCGCTATGTAACCTTTCCTCTGATTACGAAGCAGCCGGTTTGCTTTGTCTCGCAATGAATCCTGGGTAAACCAAGGATACCGAGAATACATCAGACCCGTCCTTCAAATCGGACTAAAAGAAGGACGCATTTTAAGGCCGCATAACGAGGACTCTTGGAATCCGACCAGACTTCGGCGCCATAATCGTCCTTCGAATCTGGCCTTCTGAGGACGCTTCCCATGAATTCGAACAGGGCCAATAAGAAGACGACGATCCCGGAAGTGTCAGAACGTGTCATGTGATCGGTCGTTTTGGCAGCTTGCCCGAGTAGCTATGTAAAAATAAGAGTAAAACTGCTTGGAGGGGTTCCGAACTAGCACGTTTCGCTGTTAACGAACTAATCCACGATGCAGGACGTCATAAACTCGATGAAAGGGACAGCTCTGGGTGTGGCTGAATTCCTAACTCCGGTGCTGAAGGTAAACTTCCAGGGAGAAGCTAGCTAAGGCAGTGGTTCATGTGCGGATCATTAGAAGTAAACATTGCTGCTCCAATGAAACATCGTTTCGTCTGGAGCAATGGGAATGATAGAATATTCGAAATATTTGCCAGATAATTTCTGCTTCCTTCGGTAAGTCTATTTAACAACCTGCTTTGGTTTGTTCCTGACAGGAATCTAAGTTCAAAGAGACTGGAGTCATTACCCCAGAGGAGGTAAAACATTTTCAACGGCCTATGTTTACCCCAAGTTCCTTAGCATTTTTATAGGTTGAGCTCTGTGTGTGCTTTAGTTTGTAGCAGCCGGAGATCACCTGGTCCATCACTGCCCCACATGGAAATGGTGAGTGTTTCCTCCAGCTAATGATTGCTTTTATCAGGCTAGCAGATACATGAGGGTCAGGGTTTAAATAGAGGAGGTAGAACACTCCTGTTGCCTGGTGATAATCAGGCAGACACTTCTGATTCAATGCAAAGAGATTTTTTTCTTTAGAACTTTATGCACTGAAGTAAAACGGCATACAATTTAGAGCTAAATAAAAAGAAACAATACAGGAAATTGATAACAAAGGAAAAAAAAAAAAAACATTTTCTGCTATAAGTACATTTAAATGACCAATTAATGTGACTATTGCTTTTTTTTTTTTTGAGTATTTCAATGATCACCATGTGTTAGGGTCTGTTAATTTAGTTATAAAACCAGAGTATGTTTTTTTTTTTTTTAGATACATTTCTTTAGAAATTTACTTGTAAAGATATCTTTTTTCTTTTATTTTTATTGAAAGATATATCTTCTAATAGCGGAACTAATCGGTAGGAGTGTCTGAAAAATAGTCCACAAATTGTTCGATTGTTACTTATATTCAGAAAAAAAAGACAGAATTGAAGAGTAAAACTAATTTGCAACCCTGAAACGAAACATAAAGATTTTGTTTGTAACCATATATCCATCAGGTAGCAGGAAGAGTGAGCTCTAAAGTTTCTGGACCATGAAAGTCAGTTGGTGGTTAGATGTAGGGGTAGAAACTATAACAAGCTGGTTCCCGATGAAATTGTTACATCTCTGCATGTAATTGATGTTTCTGCAAGGCTAAATTTCCTCATTTTGGGCTTCCACACTCTTCTGTTCATGGTGAGCATGCAACAGCTCCTGCAGGCGAAGGGTTCGCAAATGTAAACATCTGGAGACATCCTGTGATTTAGATCATAAATATCATCACTATCCACACTTTGTGGAAAATCTCCAAGAAAGAAATGATTGTTGCTCACTAATTGCATGAAGATTCTTTGATAAAGTAAAGGACTGTGATTTCTATTTCCTCGTCTAGTAGAGCTGATCAGAACAGGGGGAAAGCCACACAAACTATTAATCAGGGGTAGGGAACTGTGCTATTGTGCTGCAGTCTTTGCATGCATCCCTTCTTAAACAACTGAAAAGTATAAATGCCTTAAGGCTAAAATTAGCAACATGTCAAGGAGGTGATTTGGGCTTCTGTTTCAGGTGTGTTGAACAGGGATGCATGCAAAAGCTGCAGGTCCGACGTTGCTTGCCCTGGTATACTTGCTGCAGTGATGTGCGGCTCATTTTCTGCGCCGGATGTCCATACATCAAGCACAATGAGCCCTTAAAGCTGCAGTCTGTAACATTGAGGAGAGAGCAGACTTCGACTGAAAATTTGAAAAAAAAAAACAGG
>NW_015151198.1:370983-377245 GCF_000732505.1 Cyprinodon variegatus
AGTTTTAGCCAATATGACAAAAAAGTGATTTTTAAAAACTTACAGACTTCAGCTTTAAGAGCGGGAGGGACTCGGTCATCAATTATGCAAAAATAAAATAGTATCATTAGCTAAGTGGGAAGTTTAGATTACTTTTTCTTAATGTTGCTTGATAATAAAGATATGGGACCTTCACTTTCCCAACCAGAACATTTCAGGTTTGTGACTTGGAACTCTGGATGATGGAAGATATGCTAATGGGGAAAATATGACTTAGTAATATGTTATCTTGATATTTACCAATAATGTTGTTGTGATGGTTGTGTGATACCAAAATGTCTTCCCTTAGGGCTTCTGGGGAAGAAGCAAAGGTGAAGCCATATTTGCCACGGGACAAACAGTTTCTCTTGACACGCAATGGTAAGTCCTGGTCCACTTCAAATCCCTTTAACAAATGGTTAGAACGGCGCTTTGGTTTTTCAGGGTGGGTTCTTATTCACTAGAATACTTAATATTGCTGATTGTTCAGCAGCTGTTGTTTTTATTTAGTTTCTTCTTTTTGTTCATTAGATAATGGCTATTTATTTGAAGTAACTATGGACTTGATCTCTGACCCTCCACCTTTTTTTCTTCTCTTCAATTATTGGAAAGGCAGAAGAAAAAAAATCACATCAACATCTGAAATTCTCTCCTGTTAAATTCTTCTATTCCATCTCTGTGCCTGTTTCCTCTTCCTCCCTGTAATTAATTCTTCTCTTCCCTCGTTTTGTTTTGTCTTGTTCATATGTTACTTCTTTAACGATTCTTCTCCATTCTTCTTGAGTTTCTTCTCCACCTGTCTGTCCATCCTTTACAGCTAAATCTGTCAAAAATAGACAATGAACAAATTTTTAAAAGAATACAAAGGACTGAATTTTAACAGGGAACCTAAAAGAGTGCTGCTTTTTTTCCATCCTTCATTCTCTGGTTTAATCCAAGCCTCTTCATAATGTTTTAGAGGGATCTTCATGACTTGTTCGGCAGGTTTCTGAAGCTCCATGGATACTCAGACATAGGATGGATCTTCTCCCAACATTTCCTTGCAGTATTATACTAAACACACATCTGCTTTGTTTTATGCTCTTGTTCCTATATAGTCCCATGTTACAAGCGCTGTAAACAGATGGAGTATTCTGATGAGCTGGAAGCCATTATAGAGGAAGATGATGGAGACGGTGGCTGGGTGGACACCTATCACAACTCAGGTTGGAAACACTTGACAGATTCTGATCAGTTCCGCGTTTAGCTCCGGATCCTGCCTTCAAAATGTGTTGAAAGCCTCTTTTATGTAATATGTATTGCTTTGTCGGTATACCTAAACCATTCATCAGAAAACAGGGTGAGACCTTTGTTTGCAAAGATAAATGGACGATAAAAGTTAATGCAAGTCTGTCCCAACAGGTGTGGTAGGGGTGACAGATGCTGTGCGTGAAATATCTCTGGACAACAGTAAGGTAAGCTGCTGAAGTTCTCTGCTTCTTTCTTAGGTTTCATTATTTTATCAAATGTCTAAGGGTTTGATGAGGGTTTCATGTGACAGAGCAGCAATCTAATGCATCCTTCTATCTGAAGATGCTAGTTCACTCACTCTGATGTCTCTAAATAAAATCCAGTGCAACAAATTAACCTTAGAACTCAGCAGGTAAGCTAAGCCCCCCATGTGCATGAGACTCTATCCCACAAAAGGATGAAGAAGATCAGTCTTCTAGCAGAATGTCTATCAGGTGGATGGAAGTCTGGATAGAGCCAATGAAATAAACATTCATCAATGGGTTTAGTTCAGTGACGAGCTTAGCATCCTTCTCTGCTGCCCACAGTCACACAGACGTCTTGCCCACCTTTTGAAGCCCAGAACACTCTGAATCCGATTTTGCGTCCGATCTGACAGAGAATCGTGTTGGACGAGGTTGTGGTGTTTAAAGCTTTTTGAGAGTCAATGGAGATGATCACATTTTACAAAATTTTCTCCAAGTGGCTTGCGTAGCTCCAACTGAGATAGATCCCAGGTCTGACTACACAGCATTTTAGCTGTCATTTAATGGGTCTGATAGGAAGAGAAATGCAGCAACAAAATAAAAGACATCTGTTTTTGGTAAAAATGCTAAATAAAATCTGTAAATCACACTGGGAAA
Organism: Cyprinodon variegatus; assembly: GCF_000732505.1. NCBI lineage: Eukaryota > Metazoa > Chordata > Actinopteri > Cyprinodontiformes > Cyprinodontidae > Cyprinodon > Cyprinodon variegatus. Next base: position 373,134 of record NW_015151198.1, read on the forward strand.
GAGTCAGGTTTGAATTCGCATAAAAGCATATATAGCAAGTGGGACAGATTTGTGCAAAAACATGACAAAGGAATCCCCAAGATGGGATTTCAGGAGGACAGAAAGAACAATTTAGAATTCTGCTGGTGCCTATCTTTAGCTGTGGGGTACCCCTGGACAGGTCGGAGAAAAAGACCTTAAATACCATAGACCTACATCCCACCTATTGAAGGCCTCTTTGTGGCCCACATGAGCAAGCAGTTAAAATGGTTGTTGAGCAAGGTGTGGTAGTTTAGAATGCCGCGTTGTTCTGCTAGTTAACCCCGACAAAAATATAATCTTTTATTATTGGTAATTAAATGTTAAAAAAGAGAACTAGTGAGGCACGTGCAGCCAATGTCCACCAATAACCCGATTGATCTTGGCTGTAAATAACAGCTCCTTAAACATGTTGTTTCCTTAAGAAATCAGGTCTTTATGACTTTGAAAAATAATGCTGAGGAGCTGAATTTAATATTGAAGTTTAGAGTAGATGAGTGATTACACTATTTATGCTGCTTCAGAAAGAATGAAGTGTAATGGAGGGCCATATTGTCCATTCCTGTCCACAGAAACAAAACGCTAAAAACAGCTTCAGATCATGAACACAAATAGTTCACAAGAGGAGAACACTCAGGGTACACAGCAGGCTGGGCAGCTGGGTCTGTTAATGCAATTCTACCTCCTGATTTTTCTTATGGACGTCGAGTTCCTAGTCTGGATAACAGAGACTTTGGTGCTGTTGGATCCGATGCTGATTTTTCTGGTTCAGTAGTGAGTGAGCACTCGCACACTGACGGCATTAACACAGAGACTAAAGCAAGGGAGGCAGGATGCTCATGGAGTTAGATCGGTCTCAATTTTCACTAATACACGTATGTGTTTTATATATGCACAGGACAAGATCCACAGACGCACAGAACAAGATTCACCAAAGTATTTCTGGTCCATAAACAATTATAAATTCAATTACAAAGTATCAGTAGTCTTTAAACTTCACTGCATTTGTTTGTAGATTTCTGAGACTGCCCTGACATGCGATACACCAATGCATTTTTTTAAACGGGAATGGTTTGCCACCAATGACAAAGCTCCCTTGTATAAGCCAATCGCAAGCCTACATCCTCCATGGTTCCTCACGTCCTGCTCCTCTCCAACTTCTTCTGAGCTTGAGGAGAGCATGCGCTATATTAATTCATAAGGAAAAAAAAACATGTGGTAGTGAATGCTCAATTTAATATGACATAATAAAATCTAACTATCAGCATCAATCACACACATTTCTGCCCAAACATTTTTCTTTTCGTTGTTGGTCTTTGTAATAGGAATTATCTTATAAAATCGGTTTGTTCTCTACTTCCAAACTCAGCATGTCCTCATCCATGCCTGCGATAAGAAGCTTATTTCGAAGTTGGGAGAGGCGCTCTTGGAAGCTGTTATGGATTTGATTAAACTTTTAAGCTTCCCGGTATAAAATAAACAGATAAGAAATCTGCTTCCTTTTATGTTGAAGTACCAATAATTTGCATCCAATAATTTAATTAAACGACCTGTCTTTACCATATTTTAATTTGACAAACCGGATTTTCTCGCATTCTTTTTCCTGTTTGGTGCCTTTGTGGATCTTGACCTGGCCGGACTGGAGCAGAGCTAAAAATAGCTGAGCTCTGTATTTTGACAGTGACGGAAGGAGAGGTCGTATGTGGTCAGTGATGTTCGAAAGAGTAGCGTTGGATGTGGAACAGTTCTCATTGATTAATATGAGTAGGCAAGTGCTCCGCTCGACGTATGTGAGCGGGGCGGAGGGTGGTGGAGTACTTCAGGCAGTACCGAGCTTTTTGGTTGTTGGCAAACCATTCATGTTTTTAAAAATGCATTTGTGTATCGAGGCACGTCAGGGCATTCCCAAAAATCCAGACAGATTTTGTGAAAATTGAGACCAATCTAGCGCCATAGATGTTCTCTGGAGGAGGACGGTGAGATGCTGGTGGATAAAGATTTTTCTAAAGATGATAAAAAGAGGAAAAGAAACTTTGAGCGTCAGTCTGCTTGTAAAGTGAGTGTCAGCAGCCAGGTGGCAGTGATGGTGATGAGGAGAGTGATCTGGATTCTGTGGCCTCTTCACAACAGTGGACTCACAGGAAGGGTGGTTCTTTTAAATTCTACGGTTTACATGACACCAAAGGAGTCGGACATGTTAAAGTGGAGAAAGTGTTTCCTTATTTGCTGCTCTTCCTTGATTCAGTCAAGGCTTTTCTGAGAACTCCTGGAGTGCTAGGAGAGACAGCTTTCACTGACAGAGAGTAGTCTAATGTTAAATAAAATTAGTTTAAATGGTCAAAGAGCACTTTGAAGATGGTGACTAGGGTTCATAATCTTTCTCTTTTCCGTTTGTTTCTGTATCACTAATTGTTTTCAATGTTATAGAGGATGTACATATAGGCAAGTTGAGCTTAACTATGGCAAGGGCTCCATTTAAGTTCTGAAAAACAGTTGGATGTTTTTTTGTACGAGACACACAGTACTGCTTATACCGAGGCTGACTTGAGGAGAGAATGGACTTGTGAGTCCTTTTTAATTAATAAAACCAGTAACAGGGGTGGGTTGGGGTTCACTTTGCCAAAAACTTTATTCCTCGGTCACTGGAATCTGAAAAGGTAATTAAAAGCTGTCAAAAGTAAGAGCAGTGCATGAAAAAGTAAAATGATGCTTGTGAAGATTCTGAGTCCTCAAGGTCATAGTCATTCTAAAAAGGTTAAAAAACAAACCCCTGGACTTTGTTTTCCAAGTTTGAAGATGTTTTACTTTCCTTCCAGGAAGCTTTTCAATTTAAAATGTCTAATTTAGCGTTAAGTCAGAAGAACCCCTTTCAGTCCAATTTGCATGTTTTCTAAGCCTTAACAAGACTTTGTTGGGCTACTCTATACAGCTTGGAACTCAAGGCCAATTCGGACACTTTTAATTGAAAATCTTCCTGGATGGGAAGCAAAACGTCTTCAAACTTCATGAAAACAAAGTCCAGTGCTTTGTTTTTAGCGTTTTAAAGGATAATGTTGTTTGCTCCAGTTTTGGGCGTGGAGAGAGTCATGTTTCTACATGTTTTAATGTTATTGATAAATGTAGCAGTGAGGAGTGTTTGTGGATTGGTGGAGATTTTAATTGTACTGAGGAAAGCGCGTTAGACAGGAACCATGCAGAGCCTCATATCTAGTCCACTGATTCAGCTTATGGAAGCTCAGTAACTGTGATGTGTGGAGAGGTTTTCATGGTGAGCAGTGACAATCCACTTGGACTCATGCTAAAGATAATTTACTGTTTATGGCCAGGCTTGATTGTTGTTACCGTATTTTCACGACCATAAGGCGTACCGTACTAAAAGGCGCAGTCTCAGTTATGTGTACCATTACTGTATTTAACACACACATAAGCTGCACCGGACTATAGGGCGCGTTTTTTATATACAGGTACATTTCCTCTACTACGTTTAAATACCTCTACTGCGTATTTAAAAATAGAGCGGGAGCAAAACTGAGTATGACCGTACTTTATTCATGTATTTATTACAAAGTATTAATCAAACCTGGTAGCTGGCCGTGAGACATTCCTATTGTCGTGCACCGCTGGTATGTGGGGGTCTGAGCGGCACCGACAGAACTAATATTAGAAGGCAGGATGATAATCTGGATAATCTGACTGCAATGATTAAGTTTTCAGGTGGATTTTCTCACTTAAAAACATATTAAAACTACTTTATTCCCACTGATCACAGCAAATATAGCTGCAAGGTGTATTTATTACAAAGTATTATTCAAACCTGGGAGCCGGCCGTGAGACAGACACATCGCTGATGACACAGCGCTGTGATCACTCCTCTGAAACATTTATTGACGCATAAATTAACTTAAAATCCTAAAACCTGCTGACAGAATATGTTCGCTTTTATTATCCCATTATCCTTTTATAATCCTTTAGATCATTTAGATGAAAAACACCTACCAGCCGCCGCAGTGAACCCGGAGGCGACCCGGCCCAGAGGCTGCTGTTGAATTAAGTTTTCAGGTAGAAAAATAGAGCGGGAGCAAAACTGAGTATGA
>NW_015151198.1:377255-398123 GCF_000732505.1 Cyprinodon variegatus
AGAAATAATATTAGAAGGCAGGATGATAATCTGGATGAACTGACTGCTTAAGTTTACATGATTAAGTTTACAGGTGGATTTTCTCACTTAAAAACATATTAAAACTACTTTATTCCCACTGATCACAGCAAATATAGTTGCCAGGTGTATTTATTACAAAGTATTATTCAAACCTGGGAGCCGGCCGTGAGACAGACACATCGCTGATGGCACAGGGCTGTGATCGCTCCTCTGAAACAGTTTATTGACGCATAAATTAACTTAAAATGCTGAACCCTGCCGGCAGAATATGTTCGCTTTTATTATCCTGCTGCCTGCAGATTGTACCAGTTCTGACGTGCGGCTGAAGCAGCTTTGCTGCTCTGGCTGCGCGGTGCAAAAGTGTGTCTGACGTACGTTGGGCGGAGCTATCCTATCGTTTCTTTGCCTTGCAGCTATATTTGCTGTCCAGCAGCAAAACTTCAATTGTTCCATCTCGAGCAGCAGCAGCACGTTGGCGGCGCGTCAAGCGCGTCAAACACTTAAACGCTCCCAACGCTGACGCTGCGTCTGCTGCTCAAAACGCGCTGCGGGACCTTTTGCTGCGCCTATACGAGCGTCAACCATTGACTTTGCATGTAAACTCGCTGCTTCTGCTGCGCCTGCTGCGTCCGGTTCACACCGATGTCGAGCGGTTGAATAACAGGAAGCACAGCGTTCATATGTTTCACCATGTTTTTCACATCAGCTGTGAGATGGGCACGCATGGAGTCACAGATTAACAGCAATGGTGATCAGTGGAAAAAAACCCCACCTAGTCTCCTTACATTCACCTCCCTCAGCCACTCTTTCATCATCTCCTCAATGAGGAGATGAGGAGTTCTGCATGGTGCATGGTGGTCTCAGAGGTCCGCAGTAACAACACACATAGGGCGCACCGCACCAAAGGGCGCGCCGCACATTTTGAGGGGGGAAAAAAGACGTTTATATGCACCTTATTGTCGTGAAAATACGGTATGTTACGTTCACACCGGACGCAGCAGGAGCAGCAAAATCTCATCTGCTGCCCTATTTTTGCTGCTTGTACCAGTTTAGTTCTAACGTGCGGCTGAAGCAGCTTTGCTTCTCTGGCTGCGCGGTGAAAAAGTGGGTCTGACGTGGAGCTACCCTGTCCTTTCTTTGCCTTGCAGCTATATTTGCTGTGATCAGTGGGAATAAAATAGTTTTAATATGTTTTTAAGTGAGAAAATCCACCTGAAAACGTAATCACTGCAGTCAGTTCATCCAGATTACCATTCTGCCTTCCAATATTATTTCTTTCGGAGCTGCTCAGACCCCCACATACCAGCGGTGCACTGTAAGTAGGAATCCCATTCAACAGCAGCCTCTGGCCTGGTCGCCTGCTCTCGGTTCGCAGCGGCGGCTAGAAGGTGGTTTCATGTACATAATCCAAACTGCAGGCACCAGGATGATAAAAGGGAACATGCTTTGTCGGCAGGTTTCAGCATTTTAAGTAAATTTAGACGTTAATAAACTGTTTCAGAGGAGTGATCACAGCGCTCTATATCATCAGCGATGTGTCTGTCTCCCTGCCAGCTCCCAGATCAGAGTCTCTGATTGGTTGATGTGGCGTGTCGAGCAGCAAATTACAATTTTTCCAGATCAAGGACGTTGCCCAGACATTCTACCCCCAGACATGGTCACGATCCCTACCAGCTCTGTTCATCCAGACATGACCCCTCCTGGTGAATTCCGCACGGACTTGCCTCTGCCTGTTGGCAATCCCCTTGATGTTAAAATCACCCCTGTGATAGCTACTCTAGATGGTGACTGTCCAGACTTACCTCAGATTGTTTCCACAGAGTTTGACCGACGTATTCTTAGGGACTGTAGTTCCATTAGGCCCCCCAGACATCTTATTTGTGAGATGAATAACCAAGCAGTAGATGAGACTGCTTTATCTGCCGTGTCGGTTAGCTCCCTGATTCAGTTTTTTCCAAGTGAACTTTCAGTTTGAGTAACAGAGTTAGAGTTAGTTAACTCTAACTAGTTAACCATAGAAGTGCGTAAGTAGTACTTTTAGGATTATAGAAACAGTGTTTACATTGCAGAGATGTAATGGGATGTAATGGGCCCCTTTGAGTCTGTGTTTAGCAAGGAGTTTGATCGAACCATAGCTCACTCATGCCGGCAAAAAGATACCTACCTATGGTCACAGGCACATAGGACGGTCTTACGTAAACATGTCACCAGGATGATTGACAATTAGAACCACTTATTTTGATGATCCCCCGGAAAAAGAAAATCCTCCGCTTTACCTTTAAGAGACTCCCGAAGTGGGGCTTTGCTTTGAAGCCACGCTGGTTGTATTTTATTATTATTTTTCTTAATAACTTTAGATAATCTGTCCCTGTCGAATGGGGGACATTTTTTCAAATTGTACGGAACAGAGACACAAGTCAAAAAAGATGTTTGCAGATCTTGATCTGCTCACCCTGCATAGTCGGAGCCTCTTTATACTCCTTGCAGCCAGTGTGAAATGTATAAAATATCAGGGTAAACAAGTTATCAGTCTGTAAAATGCAAATTAAGTAGCTGTAGTAGCACCAGAGTTTGCTTAACCCAGAGATTTATTTCAGGACCCTTCTCATTTCATTCTAAGACTGTGAGGAGAAAAAAAGAATTCTGTTATGTCTGTTCGAGTATTTAGTCAGAACTATTAATGCTTTTAGGACAAGAACATGAATGCCATGTCTACGCTGTGTTGTGATGACGATGAAGATGAGGACGAGGATGGAGGAGAAGCGGCAGATATGGAAGGTATTCAACAGTGCTTGTTGTCAGATCTCAGAATATGCCGCTTTTACTGACAGGCTTTTGAACTTTTCCAGAATATGAGGAAAGCGGCTTATTGGAGACAGATGAGGTAATTCTGAGCTTTGTTTCCTTATTTTGGTGATGAAAAACTGCACCTAGCTAACAGCAAGCTGTATCCTGCACCCAGGCCACTTTGGACACCAGCAAAATGGTGGAAACCAAAGCCAAAGTAGAAGCTGGCAGTGAGGATGCCATCCTTCAGACCAGAACCTATGACCTATACATCACCTACGATAAATACTACCAGACGCCTCGACTCTGGCTATTCGGTTATGATGAAGTATGATCATAAAAGCTCAGTGTGAGGGACGGGCCCACATAAAGGATGGTCTGATAATCTGGGTGTGCATGTGTTTCCCAGGACAGGCAGCCACTGACTGTGGAGCAGATGTACGAGGACATTAGCCAGGACCATGTGAAGAAAACGGTCACCATTGAGACACATCCCCACCTGCCTCCGCCCGCCATGTGCTCTGTACACCCCTGCAGGTGAGTTGGTTTCTAAACACACTTACCAATATGATGATGTTAATTATAGGGAATGGCACTTCTGGGTTACAATTAGGATTCAGCCTCCGTTATATTCTATACTTTTTCATTTGGCTTATTATATTAGTTTTGTCTATTATTTATCCTGCTCTCACAATTTTGATAAGATTGTTTTGTCTGTGACCTCTGTTTCCAGACATGCTGAAGTGATGAAGAAGATTATTGAAACAGTGGCCGAAGGAGGAGGAGAGCTGGGAGTTCATATGTATCCTTGAATCTTATACCATGGTTGACCAAACTAAGCTCTCCCAGTGGTTCAATGCAGGCATGTCCAAAGTTTGAGGGCTGCTGTGCTGCAGGTTTTCATTGTTTCTTTGCTTCAGTACAGCTGATTCTGATGATTGCATTCAGCAAAAGCCTGTTATCAGCCATTAATGGAAATCAGATCTGCTGAAGCAGGGAAAAAAACTCTAAAACCTGCAAGAGAGCTGCCCTCCAGGACCAACTTTGGGCATGCCTGGTCTAATTTAACCGAAATTAGTTATATTTCTGCCTTACCCAGAAATCCCACATCCTCCTTTAATGCCCCGCTCCGTTCCACACCACCTGCGCAAAGCAAAGCCTACAGCCTCTGCTGTTCTGTCTTGATCTAATCCGACTTCCTCGGAGTTCGAGGACAGCATGCGCGTCATTATTATTAAATCTATAGGAGAAAAAACATGCGGTAATTAACCTTTAATTCAATATGACATTTTTTTAAAAATCAGCATCCCGTATATGTGCAGTTTCTGCCCAAATACTTTCTTTTTGTTGTAGACTTTTGTAACAGGGATAGGGGCTAGGATCCTACAAAATTGGATTTTTATGAACTATGTTTGTTCTCTACTTCCAAGCTCAGCATCTCTTCATCCATGACTGAGACAAAAAATAAATTTTGAACTTGTCACATGTGCCCTTGGAAGTTTTGACTGGATTGGATTCAACTTTCAAGCCTCTCTGTATAAAATATTTTGATCGAGATGAGAAATCTGCTCCCTGTTATGTTGAAGTACCAATAGTTTACATTCAATAATTATATTGAACGGTCTTAGTTTTTGGGAATACAAAAGAATTATGGTCTAATCTGTTGTTACCATATTTTTATTTGACGAACCGTATCTTCTCGACGTTTTTTCCTGTTTGTTGCAATTGCGGATCTTGACCCAGCTGGCTCGGCTCTGTATTTTGAGGTGAAGGGCGGAGAAGAGAAGATGTACATGGATGGTTGAACTGCGGAAGAGTAGCGGTGGATGTGGAGCAGTTCTCATTGATTAACATGACTGCGCAAGTGTTCCGAGCCGAGCACTGATAGAGGATGTGGAATCTGGGTTTTTTTTTTTTTTTTTAGTATGTAACACCTTTTGGTTGTCAGCAGTTCTCAAAATCATGCACTTTTGATAACTAGCTAAAAAAGATATGTATTATAAAGTATCATTTTTTTTCCTGATTTCCCAGAGAAAGCCTCCTCTGGGTTGAAAAGAACATGGCAGCTAAATACAAAGAATGCTAGAAAAATAAGTAAGCCTTTCTACAATAGGTTCATTTGCGATACTATTTTACGCCTACTTTATCTCTTTCAAAAGGGTAATCTGCACTTGAAATAAGGCCATGGAGAGGAATTTTTTTCTATTTAAGTTCAAACAATTGTCTTCCATTAGCAGATTCTTTTACTAACTTAAGTGCAAATACATGTATTTAAGACTTTTTCCTTTTTTTGTTCCATTTTTGCAAGATAAAAACAAAAAAGCTTGTCTCAACAAAGTATGACTTTTTTAAAAACTTTTGACCATTCCAGAAACATGTCAGCCCAGTACCAAATACCAAGGATAGAGGCTTAAGGATGATAATTAGGATGTGTTTTGGAATATCTTGAATGATGTTCCATTAAAAAAGCCATGCAACATAGCAAACGCATTACGACACATTCCTTTAAGAAAACTAAGAAACTCATAAAAGATGGTTATTTAAAGTCAAGTGATGCTAAATTTTCAACAGAGTCTTAAACTTGCATAGTTAAACAAGTCCTGTATGTTGCTGTTGGTAGGTAATTGTGGTGGGTATTTTTAGACATGGTTAAGCTTGATATGCTTTCATCTTTGACCCCTTTTCCTTAACTAAGGCTTTCAGGTACCTTCTGATTTTCCTAAAGTTTGTCCAGGCTGTCATTCCAACAATAGAATATGACTACACAAGACATTTTACAATGTAGTTCCATCTATGCAGAAGGACTTCAGCTAACACACCATATCTGCTCAAGTATACAACTTGTTTATCTTACATTGATTCTTTGTTGATGCCATCAGATAAGTCTTTTATTGTGTCAGCCGCTTGTTTTTTGTGAAAGCTCAAAATATCACTTACCCGGTGATATATTCTTTAAATGACACAGAACTGCTGCATTCTGACAACTTGTACTCGTTCCTCATTGCTTCAGATATACAAATCAGGTTTTAATGAAAAGATGAATAAATAAATTCAGCTGAATAAATCATTTGGTGTTTTATTGAATGTTCAACCTTTCTTTCACTTGGGGTTTCGTTTCGCCAATCCTTAAAGGCACACTGCGGACTTTGTGCCCTAAAGAGTTAAAGCATGTGAGTTATTTTAAATTATTCATCAGGCCAATGTACAGCGCTTGACACTATCAATGCTACAAGCAGGGCTCCCCTCTTGAGATAACGACTGTAAGTTGAGATATGACTAGGGATGCCAACTCCCTGAAAGAAAAAGGGACACCTCGTGTGTGCCAGTAGACCCGATAGCCTTAGCGTGGTAATTTTTTTCCAGCCCCCCTTTGTGTGTGAAATATTTTTTTTTAACCATTTTACTCAAATCTGCATTGAAATAGATGCATGTTTGTGAGTGTCATGAACACATGGAAATCAAATTATTATCCAGAAATTCACTTTAATACAAAAATAACAAACTTTGCTGAATAAAAATAAGTATCTTAAACATAGGCCTGTCCTGCTTAACTTGAAACTGTTAAAAAGGAATATAAAAGTAAATGGTGCACATTTTTGGTGCAACATCAAACTTGTGCAAACTTGTAAACACATTTGTCCCTTTAATGCAATGACTGTAGGCTATAGTTGTTAAAAAAAAAAATCATTAGCTCAGTGCCACATTATGTGGTGATAGCCTACTTTTTCCACTTGTATTTCCTCTGAGCTCATGCAGCAGTGAGAAGTTGTTTGTCTTTGACTGCTGCAGAGTACAACTCTGAGCAAGATAGTTTATAATTGAGGCTAACAATGAGCTCAGCTTTAATTACTTCAGTGGAACATTTGTTCTGCACATCACTCCATTTGTTCTTCATTAAGGAGAAAATCCTCTCCACAAAATCAGTGGAAGATGGGATGCTGAGGACAAAGGACACAGAAGCTTGGATGTTGGGAAGGTCAACTGCCTGAAGAACCTCTACACATGTCTCTGCTGTTCCTTTGGACTGCCAGGATTCCTTTTCCTGGCGCATCAGCATTTAAATTCCACCATTCCTCCCCCATACTGCTTTGTTGTTTCCTACTATCTTCTCTGTTAGCAACACTTGGCTCGGCCAATGCGATGAGGGTATTCTGGATCGTAACATATATGTTGTCAGCTCACTGGTCACAACGCAGGACAGGGCCCAAGAAAAAGTTTACCGTAAGTTTTGTATCTAACGTGCTCTTGTTCTTCATTTTCCATTAGCTTTTTACTGATAATTAATTTTTACTCTACGGAAACTCCTTATTTTAAGGTATGGTTGATTACCCTAGATATGACAGACCACACCGACCAAGTCATGTGACCTGGAAGAACTTATTGGTATACGGCTGGGACGTGCAGAGGGGGGTGCTGCGGGCAATTGAGCACCTACCGCTGTGCCCCTTGATTCCCAAAGTGCCATTTTGCCTGTGTTTTTTTTCTTGATTTTTGTTGTTTGTGTGTTTGTATCTTTGTGTTTGCATGCCCAAAATAATAACTTAGATCTACCGTGCATGGGTAAACATGGCTTGTCACATGATCATCACAATTTGCCCTCGCTCACTCTGCCTTCACTGCACTGATGTGCCCTTCTGCTAATAGCTAAGCGCTGCTTCAGACAAGCACTACGACTGCCAATTCCAGAAAAAGTAAACAACTGGTTAACTAGGTTCTGCAGCGGTGTTAGTTTGCGCATGGTGTTTTGTTGCAAGATGAGTAGACTAACCAAGTAAAGTTAGCAATGAGCATCCTCTGTGCTGTCCAAATTTGCGACATCTAAGAAGTTATAGCTGCTTGTCAGCGGCGCATAAAGTGGGTGTGTATGGCAGGCCTGCCATAGATAGTACACTATAGTACGCCGGCCCGACCAAACTGGAAGGGGTGCAGATGCAAACGTGGTAAAATAATTTATATTACAGTTGGTCCATCCCTGCCACTAGCTGGTTGACCACACATGCAAAGCATGTTATGGGGAAGAAGTAGCCTACTTCAGATTTTTACTGTCTGTTTCTCCGGCCATGAGCAAAGCATTAGAGACATATGATATGTTACTGTCAAGCTGTTGTGTCCTATTTTATTTCACTAAAACTATGCATTATGCATATTCACATTTTTTTTTACCGTTGCAGTAAAAACACAACAATAATGGTAGGATCTGAGTTTTCTAAACCTGTTATTTATTTACACAAAAATTAAATAGGCCCATAGAGGCTAATATCCACACAAATCATATAACTTTTATACCCTTGATGTCATGCCCAAAGTCAATAGTAAAACTAAATAAAAGCAAAAAGTCAATATTTATTCAATGAATAATTTTTCAATGATATATTACTCTACATCATTTAACTGATTTTAACTTTATAGCACTAGGAAAAATAAAGGGGAAATTATTAATGAATTTAATTTGTGGCTATACAGTACATCTTTTGAAAAGGTATGAAATGTAAATTTGTGTGTGTTTTATGTGCGTCGGATTGTAGTTTAAGTATCATGGTTTATCTTGTAGAGATGCCTCGTAAGGAGAGGAGGTTAAGACCGAAACAAAAGGAGCTGTGTGAGGCTGTGAAAGGTAGTGGATCATTCACCAGTTGGATGACAAAAAGAACAAGTCATTGACATTTTTAAGAGCATGGGCAACAGGAAGTTGATGTCATAATTGCAAAAGAGAAAAATGCCACTGTGATGGTTACAAAATAACTCGGGCAGAGACAGAGACAGAGAATTACAGACCTACAGATCTCAACAAGTAGTCTCTTCCAAACTATCAGCAGTGTGGCAGGTCAGTCACAGTGAGCCATTTTTAATGTTAGTTTTCCTTGCATCTTACATGAACACAAGATGCAAGGATAACTAACCTTGGGGGGTGTTGTCGGCCCTGTGGCCGGCTGGCTTGTGGGCCCTGCCGCCGGTCCCTGGCCCCCCGGCTATGGTGGTGCGACTGGTGGGGCCCTCCTCTCCGGTGGGGCTCTTGGGGAACGGGGGTGCCTATTGGAGTGGGGGAGCTGACTCCCTGGGAGTGCAGTAAGCACCCCAGTCCTTTGCTCCCCATCCCTGGATTCTTCCCTCTGCCACCTCCATCACACTGCCACACATGTAGGTTTTTGGGGAGGGGGGCGTAACTGGAGGGCCCCATCTTGTGAGGATGTCCCCCACCCCAATTTTATTTTGCATTTGAGACACTTCCATCTATAACATTTTCACGACACACATCTATGTAGTGCATTGTCTTGGAGGGGTGGGGGTCAAGTGCACCCGAGGTGGCTTATTTCATGGGCCTCACCACGGCCGGCTCCCCCCACCCCCTGCAGGGTTCTGGGTTGTCAATTGGGGGGTGCGCTGGCACCGTCTTTCTTCCGGAGGGGGGATGGACTGTGCTGGACACCCCCTTTTGGTACGCCCAGTTTTAATTACACTTGAGAGCAACATGCAACAACACCACATTCGAACAGGCGCAGGGAGGATCGGGGTCTTATTACACCCCTGTTCCCCGGCTGCCACCCGGTGTCTGGGGCCTGGAGGAAGAGTAAGCTACCTGGTCCGTGATCTTGGCGGGGCTGCTGCAGCACCTTGTTGGCCTGCCAGTGCAGGGGGTGTCACTTCTGGTGACAGGAGGTTGGGGGGGTGAAGTGGCTGGGTGAATTAGTTAGGGGGGTGGGGGGGCTGTGTTTGGGTGGCCTGTGTGGGGCATGAGGGCCCTTACTTTTGCAGGGGTTGGTCTGGTGCGGGGTGTGGTGTTGTCGCAGCTCCCCTTCCCCTTCCACCCATCCAGATTTTAGGTTCACTTATTGGGTCATCTGATAATCCCGGGACCAACCACCGGTGCCGCCGGGTCTTTAGTCCTGGTTTTATTGGATGTGAGTGTTGATGTCTGAATGTCCGTCCGCGTTTTTTTTTTTTCTCAACAGTCTTTGTGGTGTGAGTGGGGGCACTAGGGTGGGAAGGCGTGATTGAGACAGTGAATTTTTCTTTTCTTTTTTTTTTCTCTCTTCTTTCCAAGGTTGGGGTCTGAACGGCTCCCTCTCCCAAGCACATCTCAAGTCCCCGCCAAGTGCAGAGCCCATTCCCCCCATCCTGCTCTACCTCCACTGCTTGGCGCCTAGGCTCGCCGGTGCACTGGTGGAGCTCAGGATTTGGGGGTGGATGCCCGGGTGGCTACTCGCTCATTCCTGGCGGCTTCTCTGCGGGGCACGGCCAGCCGGGGCCCGGCTGGGGCTCCTGCCGGGGGTTGGGGCACCCCTGGGGCCTCGGATCCCTGGGGCCCAGGGCCAGATTCACTTCGGGCAGGCTGGCTGGTGGCGGAGCCCGCAGACTCATCCCCACGACTCCCGGGGGCTCCGGCATTGCGGTGGCTGGGGGACTTCCTAGGGGCTGTCTCTCCTCCTCCCTTGGTGGGGTCAGATTTCCTGGGTTAGCCCCTCCTTGGTGCCTTTGCTCTTGGGGTCCGTTTGGGCATCTGGGGCTTTGGGTCTCCCGGCTCTCCACAACCACTATTGAGCATTTTTCCTTTGGATGAACTTTACATGCACAAGTGCACACTCACAAACAACTACAGGTGCTTGGTTCCAGGTACTTAGAGATTCACTTCCATACAGAAAGCCCACATTCTCATCTTCAGGTAACACAGAATACATGTCAGATTAAATAATACTACTTATACTTCAGCGATGGTATCTAGGTGTTACTTTATTGTATATCTTGTACCATGTCTGTTAGTTGTGCTGTTCTTTTTACATCTCTTTGCAGGTGATGAAGCAGACTGAAAATGTTTTATCATTATCTCCCTTTTATCTCCTCTTTCTTTCATATTTTCTCCTCTTTTTCTGTTTTTCCTTTCCTGTTCTACTTACATTGCAGTGTCCATAAAATCTGTAAGACTCCCTGCATAATTGTAATAAAGCAATTTATATGCATGAAACAAGCGGAACACTATGGCAATAGCCCTACTGCTCCACTTGTAAAATCAGTTGGGCTCTTTTTGGGATCAAGACCATTATTCTTACTGCCACATTGCCAGACAGGACACTGTTAAAACAAAACAAAAAAATAATTAAATGTAAAAGGAGTTTTTTGGGACCCCCCAAGAACCCTAAGCAACTGCCTATGTTTGGCTAATGGTAAGACCACCCCTGGGTATGAGTACCTCTGGTTGGGAATCACTGCCTTACGTGAAAACCGTGCACAGTAAGAGAATTTTTAAAAGAGGAGTGAACCCCCACTTTGTCACCCCAGCAGTGGGTGAACAGAGTAGATTTGACCCAGCATCTCTGCATTTGCTCTTGAATAGAGCTATGGCGCTGTAAAGTTATTTCTCTTACGCTGACTGGTCTCACTTGATGAAACTCATAGTGGCTACAGCTCCATCACCAGGCGGAACCTTGACAAACAGCCATAATCATCATACAAATTTCCCCCCTTGCAAACTGAATTACATTAGGGGCCATTTTGGTATTTGGATTACATTTCCTTTTAGAGTTTATAGTAAATTGCTTTAACAGTCTGACAGAAAACATCAGTTAATATAATTAACATTTAAAGATTTGATTACTTTGAACATTAACCAGGGGAGAGGGCATAAGCAGTCCCCCACTACCTAAAATTATGCAGTTGAGATTCCCACATTTGGGGAATTTGCAAAGGCTCTTTGTGAACACAGAGGCGGCTGGTGGAGTTTTCTCCTGGGGGGGCTATAACTTCAAAAAAGATGTATACCAAAAACAAACATTTTTTAAATTATCACACCAGTATATTCATATGGATGCCAACAACAAAAAACATTATAAAAACACTTTACAGGACAAAACAACATTTTATGTTCAGGTTTAATTTAGTTTTTTTTTTTAATGCACATACATTTTAACCTTCTGAGGCTTTGTGACAGCTGTGTTTTGCATGGTCCAATATGGTGTCAGAAGCCTAAAAACAATAAAATAAACAAAAAAAACTGCACCAGTTTAATAATGGAGAAGCTATTTGTCAGCTTCGTTTTTTTTTTTATATATAAAAACTATTCATTTTCTGAGGATGTGTTTTTTTAAGACCAGGTATGCATATTAACAAACATATAAAAAAAAGTACACTATATTATATTATGTAAATCCCAGATTGTTAATTCTTCTTTGCCCTTTCTATGTGCTTTAAATCAGCCCTACCATGCTGGGTCAAATCCTGACGTTTGAAAAAGGAGGTAGCGAAAGCAGAATAAAGTGTTAGCCTCGATGTATGCAGTCACCCAAGCCCTGTAGCCAAAACAGGTCCTGGAAAAAGTGCTGTCTCCATCTGCCTTTTGGACTGCTGATTCTTTTGATATTGTGTGGCGACAGTCCCTGTCACATTTGACAGTGTGAGCCATAGCCTTTTAAAAACAGTACACAAGCTTTATGTACATTATTCAATGTAGTACTGAAGTTTCTGTAAATGGAAAGCTTACCAGTCGCTCGGGTGTTTGAGGCTGGAATCTCTGGTTTACAAATTCACCTCCTTCCATGCCCAGAGAAGGAGGTAGGATACAGCCAGTAGGCTGACAACAAGATGTGTCCCATAGTGTGCTAGATGCTGCAGTCCCGGAGAACATGCAGGAGTCCAAATTCAGGTCAGGCAAACAGATCAGAAAAAGAACAGGCAGGCTCAGAGGTGCAGGAGTTCGAAGTAGTGTTGCACCGATACCGATACCAGTATTGGACGGGGCCCCGATACTGCCCTAAAATGGTGGTATCGGTATCGGCGAGTACCAAAAAATAGGGCAAAGATACCATTTTGAGAGCCATAAGTTTATTCAACTATTGTCACCCACTCCTGGTAGGCAATAAAAACTTTTTATTTTTATTATCCAGTAGAACTTTTTATTAAAAAGTTCTACTGGATTCACTTTGTATTAGATTTTTATCTGCTTCACAAAGGTAGGCAGCAGCTTGACAAAGCCATGATGGCAATTATTTAACATTATTATGGTATCGGCCGATACTGCACAGCCAGGTATCGGTATCAGGGCCAAAAAATGGCATCGGCGCAACACTAGTTCAAAGTCAGGTCAGGCAAACAGATCGAAACATGAGCAGGCAGGCTCAGTGGTTGAGCTGCAGAACAGGTCAGGATCAAGCAATCAGAAACACCAGGGTAATGCTAAAAACACTCTCACCACTGACACAAGAGAACAAGACTAATCTCGCCTTGAAGACTGGATGCAGGCACCTTAAATAGAGGCAGGAGCCAACCATGCAGTGTTAGACTTGTAAATGGAATGAGTAAATAAGCTAGTCATCAGCACCAAGATTATTACAGGAGCAGCGTAAAAGATGGTACACATCAATTTACAAGTACAAAAAAAGGATGTGAATGCTTCATCCCTCCAAATGACAAAGGCAAACCACCTAAGCATCTTAGAGAATCACCTACGAGTTTGCTGCTGCTGTTAAAAAAATCACTTTTTAAATCATCACACATATCTAAAAACAAAGGTGCAATATATTCAAAGAAGACAATTATTACACTAAATGGCTGCAGTGATTTACAAGTTCACTTTGCATCCCAAAGACAGCCATGAAATGAAATAGAACATAGAGTGGGAGTGTTCTGTTTTGCTTAAAACATAATGCAGGAGCATTGTTTTGCGTTGGGTGTTCTATTAGACATGTACTACACAAACTGGCAGCAGTTTGTGTAGTACATGCCATGAAATTAAATATAACGTTGCGATTACATATATATATATATATATATATATATATNTATATATATATATATATATATATATATATATATATATATATATATATATATATATATATATATATATATATATATATATATTCTCTAAATAGATTGGTTATTTTCCAACCAATTTGTTGTTCTACTCTAAATAGTGAGTAATCTCGATGTAATGCAAAAAAGAAGAAAGTATTTTAAAGTTAAACAAAATTGATTCCAATTAAGTATAACAGAACAACTAATAATGAACAAATCATACAAACCACCCGAAGAAGGGAGGGAACCCCCTTTGGTTTCACCCCCTTATATACTAAAACCACTTACCCGCCACTACTTAGGCTCCAACTGTCTCCTTATTAATTACTCACACATCATGCTGCAAGTCCTAAGGTCACTCCCAGCCACCAGTCAGCACCATGGTCAGCTCCAGAAGCTGCCACTAATTATCTCCAAGTCATTTTTAACTGTTTCTCTGCCTTAATATACCGGCCTCACTTGTTAAGGTATCACTGATAAATTTAAAAGCGAAGGTTGTTGGTTCAATACCCCCACCTTGGCTTTTTAAAGTTACTATACTTCTTAATCAGTATTGTGACCAATATGTATTGGTTTGCCCTTTTACAAATCTAGATTGAGTAAAAACACTAACAAATTAAATTGGTTGTTTTAGCCAAAAGCTTGGTTTGACACCTAACTTCCCACCAGATATAAACCAGAAACTATGAAAAAAGTATTATTTTTGCTAAAATAATATATAAATATAAATAACACCTTTCACCTTTTGCTGGAGCCTATGTCACTAAAATGATAGAAAAACAGTGTACAAAGATTGTCCTCTTCTAAGTTTAAACACAGAGCAACCTTTCGAAAGATTTATCATTCATACCAAGCATGATCAGTTTTAAAGAAACAAAAAAAAAAACAAACAAGAAAAGCAGTTGCAATAAAATCACAGGTTATATATTATATTTATATATATTATATTGCTAATTAACCAAGAGATACAGTCTTTGTAATGTCTAATATTAAAAGGAGAATTTATCTGCAGCCCAAATGACCGTGCTATTTTCAAATATCCATTACTGTAAAAATGTACATAGCTGTATATTGATTATTTATTCTCTGGGTGCACAATATTTTTATTGTTAAAACACTTTACAGTAGAGCAATTTTATTTTCTTATTCATTAATTTTTTTAACTATTCACTTTTATGTTGTTATTATATACTTTTCTAAGGTCCACATTTTTCTTCTGCTGTAAGCACCAGAAGTTCCTCATTGTGAGACGATAAAGGGATTTTCTATTCTAACTATAGTTGCCTCTCCACCAGTAGGTGGACTTGTTCAGAAGAAACTTCAAGAAATGTGCGGTTTGTTGAAGCAATTAGCCCACATTGTTCAATACCTCATGAGGCCCCATCTCTCCATTACTACTTACTGTCTTTTTAATATAAAATATATCAAAAACATCCCACATCTCAGTGTGGTATCAAAAATTATGATAACTCTTGTTGTTCCCCTCCACAGAAGCCTTTATAAAAGGCAAACGTTTTCTACGATTTGAAGAGTCACAATAGTGCATATCCTGAAAACTAAGTCTGTAGACATTCACCATCATATTCATTTGACTCATTTGACTCACACTGGAGCTACCTCAAAATTGTGGGTGTAGTTTCGGTAATGAATATACTCTCCCATCCTTTGATAAGCTTACCAAATACCTTTGGTAAAAATGTTACAATCTTGATATAATATGATGAAAAAATCATTAAAGTGAATCTGCAGACCACATGCATAGAGGGAGCAGAGCACTGGAGAAAACTATTATGACAACTCAATTGACAACAATGGACAACATTTTAATGACCAATGACACCCCAACTCTCTTCAGGAACATTAACACTGGTGAATGGATACAATATTTAAACTTAAGCTTAATTTATGCCAGACCTAACATTTGCATCAGGACAGCATTAAAAGAGAAATAGTTTTTTTTAACATTGAACATTACAAAGTCCCCACATCAAAAGATTAGGATAACCCTGAAAACAAATAAGTCTCTGTATACATTCACCATCATACCACTTGACTCACGGTGGACCTACCTTAACATTGTGGAACCTATTTGTAGTTTCAGTAATGTGTATAAGCTTACTAAAAAACATTACCAGTGAAGAGATTTTTGTACCTCTTCTTCACCCTTATCTGTTGGATATCGAACAAGGAAGACATGATACCAATTAAATTAAATTCAAATCAGTTTATCTATATAGCGCCATTTCACAACATGTCATCTCAAGGCACTTTACAATTTAGCCAGCTCAGGATAACATGACACACTCTAACTATAAGGTTTATCAAAGAGGAAGTTTTTAGGCCTTTTTAAACCAAAACACATTTGCTTTAAGAGTTTGGGAGGTCGATTGATCAGCTGATTCCGAATAAGTGCAGAGATATACAAGATTAAAAAAAAGAAAAAATACTTGTTAGGCTGGATTCGAACGTAGACTCTTATGATCTGTAGCGAGAAGCATTATCTGCATTATCATCACTGAGGGAGGGTTCGAATGAAGTTCCATCACAGAAACTACAGTGGAGCAACTCATTAAATACTGCGAGTGGAAAAGCTAAAATACATGCCACAAGTGAGGATTGAACTCACAACTTTCAGATTATGATAGTTCATTCTGCCTATTACGCCTAAACCGGAGAAAGTAGGCTGTGTAAGGGAAGGGGAAGAAGGGAAGAAAGGGGAAGAAGAAAGAGGGAAAATTTGATCCCAGCACTTGCAATATGTTCTAATGAATCCGTTTCCCGTAGTCAAAGTTTTTAGTTGTTTCACATAGTTAATTGTGTTCAAGCTTAAAACCATTTGTAAATGCAATTTTGTGGAAATAATGTCATACCGAATGTTACAACAGTTTGTATTGGCTAAAGCTTTATTGATTACCAGCTTTTTTTTTCATGGTTCAGTGATATATCAGAGTAAACATTCACATTGTACTGTAACCTATATGCTTGATAAAGTACATTTATATAATTTAATCAGTGCTTATTTCAGTGTAGAGTGGTTTTGTTGTGTTTTTGGGTGGGAGAATCTGCCTGGGGGCTTGGTTGGTGCCGTCGGATCGTCCATATCGGCCTTCAGGTGTTGTATCTGTCGGGGCCGCTCGGGCCCTCGCGTGCCGGCGGTGCGCTGTCGGTGGGGTTCCCGTTCGGCGGGCTTGTTTGTCTCCTGGGAGGGCAGAAATTTTGATTTTTCTGGGGAGGAACAGCTGGGTGGAGGAGTCCTCGTGGTGTGGCGGTGGGTGTTGGACACTGACTTGTTTGCAAGTGTTCTTCTTCACTGAGGGGGGTTTTTTGTGTGGGAGGGGGGGTGTGAGTGGAGGAATCGGAGCTTGGAATGGGGCTCAGGATTTGTGCTTTGTTGTGTTGTGTGGTTTTCTTTTTCCTCGTATTGATGTTGTAGGACTGGTGTCAGGGCGGGTGTCGTTCAGGGGCCGGTTGTGGGGTGGGGGTGTCGGTGCCGGAGCTGGGGGTTTTTGAGCAGTGCCTGGCCCTACTGCTGGGTGGGTCTGGGATCCCTGGGGCACATTGCCCTCGGACGGGGGCCCGGGTGGGGCTTTGGGTTTTGTGGGGAGTACTGCTTGGGGTCTGGGCCAGTGTACGCCCAGCTTTCCGCCCCTGCCGCGGCCTCTGGTGTGCTGGGGTGACTCGGGTTCTGTTGGGCTGGGGGGGCATGGAAATTAACACCTATGGCAGATGCTTACCCCTTCAGGGGTGTGCACTCTGCTAGTGGGGGAAGGGGAGGGAGGGGGAGTGGGAATGATCTCGGCCTGGATGTCCTTTGTCGCTTGTGTGGTGAGTAGGTTGAATGTTAATGTAGGGGAGTGATTAGATCTCTGGAGGGGGGGCAGAGGGTGGTGATAGAGGGAAGCGAATTTCAGAAGGGCTTCGGGTCTGGCTCCCTTTCTCAGTCCTGGTCCGTGCCGTCCCCTGGTGGGTCTTCGTCCGGGATGGGGGCTCTGCTTGTTGCACGTGGGCTGGCCGGCAGGGGTTGCCCCCCCCTTTTTTTATTCATTCATTGATTTATTTTAATTATTATTATAATTTTTTTTTTTTTTGTTGATGGACAGTATGGGGGGAGGATGGTAGTGTCTGCCCTGTGCCCGGCTGGCTGGTGGGTACAGGGTGAGGTGGCTACGGTGGTGAGACTGGTGGGGCCCCCCTCTCCGGAGGGGCTCTCGGGGAACGGCGGTGCCTATTGGAGTCAGCGGGGGAGGTGGCTCCCTGGGATAGCAGTAAGAACCCCAGTCCTTTGCTCCCCATCCCCGAAATCCTCCCTCTGCCTGCTCCATCACACTGCCACACATGTAGGTTTTTGGGGAGGGGGTCGTTACTGGAGGGCCCCACCTTCTGATGATGTCCCCCACCCCAATTTTATTTTGCATTTTAGACACTTCCATCTACAACATTTTCACAACACACATCTATGTAGGGTATTTTCTGGGGGGTGGGGGTCAAGGCCAGCCATGGGGGGGGCTTATTTTATGGGCCTCACCACGGTCGGCTTCCTCCGTCCCCTCTCGCATCTAGACATTGAGGGTTCAGGGTTGTCGAATGGGGGGGTGCACTGGCACTGCCTATCTACCAGAAGGGGGGTGGACTGTGCCGGACACCCCCTCTTGGTACTCCCAGTTTTAATTACATCTGAGAACAACACGCAACAACACCACATCTGAGCAGGCACAGGGAGGATCGGGGTCTTCTCACACCCCTGTTCCCCGGCTGCCATATAAAGTCTGGGGCCTGGAGGAAGAGTGGGCCACTTGGTCCGTGGTTTTGGCTGGGGGTGGCTGCGGGGCCTAGGTGGCCTGCTGGTGGCGGGGCTGTCACTTCTGCTCTCCCCAAAGAAGGCTGGAAGGAGGGGCATGTAGTGGCTGGTTGAACTAGTTTTTTTGGGGGGGTTCTGGATGGGTGGGCCCCGGTCCCGGGGGAGCTCTTGCTCGGGGAGGCCCAGTCCGTGTGCGGGGTGCGGGGCAGGGCTCAAAGCAGGAATGAGAAGGGTTGGTGTGGCGGTGTCGCAGCTCCTCTCCCCCATCTGGATTTTAGGTTTACTTATTGGGTCATCCGATAATCTCGGGACCAACCACCGGTGCCGCCGGGTCTTTGGTCCTGGTATTATTGGATGTGAGTGTTATGTGTAAATGTGTATCCGCGTTTTTTTTGTTCTGTGATGCGAGTGGGGGCACTAGGGAGGAAAGGCATGATTGAGATCGTGAGTGTTTTTTTTTTTCTCTTCCAGGTTGGGGTCTGAACTGCCCCCTCTCCCAAATACATCTCAAGTCTCTGCTAAGTGCGGAGCCCATTCCCCTCGTCCTGCTCTCCCTCTGCTGGCTGGCGTCGGGGCTCGACGGTGCACTGATGGAGGTCGGGGTCTGGGGGTGGATGCCCGGGTGGCCCTTTTTTCTTTAGGGGGATTGGCATGTCTGTTTTCTCGGGGGACGGGCGGGCCCGTTGGGTGGGGGTCCTGCTGGTGGCGCGCCGCTGGTGTGTGGGGGTCTGGGCGGCTCCGGCGGGGGTGGTGTTGGGGGGCTGGTGTGGATGGGCTGGCTGCGCTGATTGGGTTTTCGGGTGGATTTTCCCACTTGGAGGCATGGTGGAGCTGCTTTAATTCCTCTGATTGCAGTGGGTGTGGCTGCGGGGCAGGTGGAGGGTGAAGTGGCTCCGCCCGGCGTGCGTAATACTACTTTAACGATAGTTTCAAGGTGTTGCTTTATTGTATGTCTCGTACCATGTCTTTCGGTTGTGCTGTTCTTTTTTCATCTCGTTACAGGTGATGAAGCAGACTGAAAATGTTTTGTCATTGTCTCCTTTCTATCTCCTCTTTCTTTCATCTTTTCTGGTTTTTTTTCTTTTTTCCTTTTTCTTCTTCTGTTTTTCTGCTCTATTTACATTGCAGTGTCCATATAAACTGTAAAAGTCACTGCATAATTACAATAAGAGAATTTATATGCATGAAACAAGTGGAGTAATATGGCAATTGTCATACTGCTAAACTTTGGTGTAAAAGTAAAATCTGTTGGGCTCTTTTTGGCATCAAGACAACTATTCTTATTGCCACACTGCCAGACAGGACACTGTAAAAATAAAAATAAAAATTGTCCTGCTTCCATAAACAACTCATTTTATCCTGGACTTTGGTTTATAAACATAACTTTTCCCCTCATAACTGTTATATTTGGAATAACCAAAATATTTGCTTCAAGCATATATCCCTATTTCTTCAGAACTGGGTGGATAAAAATATCCTATTTGTAAAAAGATTGTTTATTGGAGATGGTCAACTGTTTAATTGTGGTGAATTTCTTGGTAAATATAACTTCCCTGGATTTGCTGTCGTTTTTGATGCTATTCCTGCAGGTTTGAAATTTCTTATATCAACATCGGGTAACGCCCAGGTCCAGCATCCCAGATTACCAGAATTATTTATTGGGAATTCAGATCAATTCCTTAGTATTAAAACTGAAAATAACCATATAAGAGAAATAATCCAGAGGAATACTGTTAGCAAACCTGCCGCAACCTTTTTTTGGAACAATCTATTTTCAGATATCAATTGGGAACAAACATGGTTATTGCCAAGAAAATGTTTTGTTTCTAATAAAATACGGGAAGTGTCCCTTAAAATTTTACACAGTTGTTATCCTGTTAATTCAGTACTGAACAAATATATTCCAAATATTGATCCACTTTGTTCCTTCTGTCACATCGAACAAGAAACATTAACCCACCTTTTTTGGGAATGCTCTTTTAGCAAAGTGTTTTGGTGTGACTTCAATAATTTTGTCAATGGGAAATGCAATATACTTATTGCGCTGGATGTTAAACATTCTGTTTTGTATTTCCAAGGGCAGTATGTCTGGGAAATAATATATCATAGATTTCCTTATTCTATTAGCCAAGTTCCATATACATGTTTGTAAATTTGCTAAAAACAAACCCAACCTCAATGTTTTTAGAGCATATGTAAGATGTTTTTTTGGACTCCTTAAAAATATGCACCAAGTATAAAGCTATGAAACTTATAACCTTAAGTGGTGAACTTAATTTGTAATCTATTTCTTTTTCTGTTTCATGGAATCCTGTAGTTCTGTTACCTCAGTACCTCGAGCATACTACTGTCTACCAGGCACGTGCAGAGGGGGGGGCTAAGGGGGCTTGAGCACCTGCCCCTTTTGCTCCATGATCCCAATGTGCCCTTTTGGTCCCTTTTTTTTTTTTGTTTTTTTTTTGTTTTTTTTTTGTTTT
>NW_015151198.1:400046-401556 GCF_000732505.1 Cyprinodon variegatus
AGGTTGCATTGTGCCCTTGTATGCATTTTTAACAGTTTAATTCTGTAAAGACAAAATATGTCTGGTGGTCCAGCTCTGATTTACATCTTTGGCTAAATTGCAGGTTTGAATATTGAAATACTTTCCTATAACAAAATAGACCTGCAGAACGAAATTACTAATAAAATATTTTACATATGCATAGTTCTATGTTCTATGTAGAGATTTCCCTTAGCTTTGATTGTATGTCTCACAATTTTGTAATTTATCATTGTTCATTAAACTCTGAAAGCTATCTCACTTTGTTAATATTCTGTCCTAAAATGCGATAAGATGTGTCCTTTTTTTTTTTTGAGCACCTGCCCCTTTAGTGGTCTCTGCACGTCCCTGCTGTCTACAATTGTATATTATTTATTTGTAAATAAAGTTTGTTAAAATAAAACTGCTCAGGTTTCAACAGTGAATGTGTCTGTTTTCTTTCTATGTATTTGTGTTTCCTTATGCAATAAAATGACAACCAGCCTTTTATAATATTCCGATTTCTGTTGCCTGAAATTGATGTGGATCTTATCTTGTTACTTAAACTGAAAAATTAGAATATTTCAGATCCTAGTTTGGTTCAGCAATTTTTAGATAATAAATATGATGGATATGTTCAAGTTTATATGGATACTTCAAAAGATTCAACAACTGTTATGGTGTTCAGTTTATAGTTCCAGATTTTAAATCAGGTAAAAAATAAATAAATAAATAAATAAATAAATAAATAAATAAATACATTTAAAAAAAAGTGATGGAGTTTAAGTGCACAGAGGAGAAATGTTGGCAGATTTAGTGGGAAGAAGAGGTAACTGGAATATGCTGTAATAGTATTCAAAGAAAAGTTGGCATTATGAGGAAACAGAGGAATAGAAAGAAAGAGATAATCATATAAAGATTATAATTTTGTCATACATGTTTAAATAAAACGTTAATTAAATCGGGGAAACATGCTGCAGAGAAATTTGATTTTTATTTTCCTGAAGAATAAGTGGATCATGTTTTATTGTTCTACACTAAATATGTAGATCAGAGAAATTACAATTAAATATTAAATACGTTTTAGACACAGACTTTAAATCATAGGGTTATTCTTCATTATTGAAATATAGTTGTTTTATTTCTTTGTAGTGTTATTTGAATCCCGATCCACACTCTAATTCAGTTGGTGGCGGTAATGCACCAAAAGTTGCTTGCCAACTGCCAGTAAACACAAGAAGAAGAAGAGAAAGTCGCGTCACTAGCAGCATTAGCTTAGCTTCTGTGTGGAATGTAGAGAGGCTGATAATCTGGGAGTGTTTACAGTGAGAATGTCTTCAGCCCAGCTTCAAGGAGAGTTTATCACCGAGCAGTTAACTCCTGCTGAAGAAACATTCACGGAGTTTAAAGGGAGTTTGGTCAATTCG
The DNA here is from genome assembly GCF_000732505.1 of Cyprinodon variegatus. NCBI lineage: Eukaryota > Metazoa > Chordata > Actinopteri > Cyprinodontiformes > Cyprinodontidae > Cyprinodon > Cyprinodon variegatus. The sequence goes on from NW_015151198.1 coordinate 401,471, forward strand.
GAGGAAAAGATGGAAGATCAACAACTACTGCTGGATTTCACCAGGATCCCCCAGATCATCTTACACCGGATAGGTAGGAAACACCT
>NW_015151198.1:404641-405966 GCF_000732505.1 Cyprinodon variegatus
CAGATCATCTTACACCGGATAGGTAGGAAACACCTTATAGAAACGATTCCCTGATTATGCACACTGCGGATTTTAGCCTCATCTGGTTGGAGAACTAATTAGAGATCAAAATGCTAAGCTAAAGCTAATTTCCGGTTGAGATGCAGTCCACGTCACGGAGCAAACCATAAAATACTAAACATCATGTTTGGTCATTTAACTTTTTCAGGCCAAAGCTCTACTCTTCCATGTGTTGTTTCTGATGCTTAGATTCCAACATAGAGGCTCTTCTAAGCCCTGATTAGATCCTGTTGGCTTTTGCCCAATACCAAAATGGGAAATACTCATGTGATTAAATTTGTTTAAAATATACACATGTAAATTGCTATCCATGCTGATTCTGAATGTTCTATGAGTACATATTGTATACTACAATTTCAGATCTCCGTAATCCGATTGATACATGAATGGAGGAAGTGACGTAATTTGTCCTAGCATGAATAACATTTCATATCTAAAATGTTTATTTTAGATAGGAGGAATACTTTTAAAGATATCTAAAATACAAAAAAATACTTTTTAAAAGGGCCACCTAAAATAAGTAAAGATTTGTAGATATCTGTGATGTAGTTCTTAATAGAGCAAAAATTTGATTCTAGAGTTCTTACAATGTTATTTCTACTGGTAGAAATGTAATTAGTAATATCTTAAAATGCAATTCTAAGAGTATTGTAATTGTGACTAGGTAGAATGCTTTAGTGCTATGTATAGTAGAAATGTGACTACTCAGCCTGCCTATTTTATGTTAATTTGGTGCCCCATTTCTTTTTTGAATATTAGTCAAAATATGTTTTTAAGAATGTAAACCTGCATTTTGGTATTGTTAAAATTTAGATATCTGAAATACCAATTTAACTAGGCATATATCAATATTTGATATCTGTAATGATATTTGTACTAGTAGAAATATATTTTAAATGTCAAGAATTGGATTTCTGGATATCTGTAATGTTCATTTTGGATATCTGAATTTGTAATTTTAAGTAGCAGTAACTCTATTATGAAGATCTGAAATTAGAATTTGTCAGAATTCATTTGTAGATAGGAAGAATGTTATTTTAGATATCTGGAAGTAAAAGCCAAATACACATGAATGGGAAATCATGGAAAAATTGTCATTTGAACTAGTAAGAATTACATTTCAGATATTTGAAATGTATATTTTAGATAGGACAAATTTAATTTTAGATACCAGAAATGTTGATTTTGACAAGGAAGAAATGCATTTGAGACATCGATATCTGATATATATATATATATATATATATATATATATATATATATAT
>NW_015151198.1:408794-416392 GCF_000732505.1 Cyprinodon variegatus
AAAGTGCAACAGTGTGCAAGCATTGTGCAACACGTTTTGTTTATGCTAACAGCAACATGACCAACATGTCATGCTAACCCCGAAATCCCACATACTCCGTCAGCGCTCCGCTCCGCCCTGCTGTGCACCAGACCGCCTGCAAAAAGCAAAGCATACAGCCTCCGCTGTGGCTCCCGTCCGCTCCGCTCTGAGTTCCTTGGAGATCGTAGAGAGCATGCGCGAGATGATTACGTTCAAAGCAGCAAAACATGCGGAAATTATCCATTGATCATTAAAAATAATTACAATTCATAAACATTTTTTTCATTAATTTTTATAATTTTTATTAATTTTTTTTAATTTTCTGGTGTAACAATAAACATGTACTGAACCGAACCAAAAACCGTGAGCAGAAACCGTGAACCGAACCGTGGACTTTGTGAACCGTTCCACCCCTAGTAGGATCCCATTTCTGGTGCAGATTGGGCAGAGACGACTGATAAAACTGAAAGGATTTTAAGGCATTTATTTTCTCAGAAAATTGCCCATCATTAAGCACTTTTTAACATTATTACTATATTTCTGGGCATCTCTGTTAAGACAAACGTATTAAACGGTCAGGGCTGCCAATTATCACCAACTCTTTGAGTGAGATTTAAAGATAGTTTGAACAGGCAAACCTTGTCAGTGATCGATTGACAGGCAATAAGGATAAACATAGGTTGTAGATTTTTTTCAGGATTTAACTGAAACAAAGCACTGTACATTTTACTGAATAACAATACGTAATCTGTAGTTATGTGGAAAATTTTTCATACAATACACATTATTTTCTATATTTCAGAGAGTTGAAGTAATACAATTGCATCTTAAATATACTGTATACTAAGAATTTCACGACAATGTTTAATAAAGGAATGGAGGATTAGCTTCTATTTCTGTTTATATCATCTAAATAAGTGGTTCTCCAATTTTCAAACATTCTGTTGATATGCTTACGTAATGCAGTCCTACATGCTTGTCCCGTTAGCTGTCTTTTTCTGCACATATGTACTGCCAGGCATATATCTGTGGTAGGGCTGGGTATTGTTCAAAAATTTTCGATACCGGTACCAATACCGATACCTTCACTTCGATACCGGTTCCTGAACAAAACTTTTTTCGATACCAGTTTTATAATATCAATTCGAAGAAAAAGAAAATTGCACAACATAATAAAGTTCAAATCTTGAGTTTTATGTTTAGCTCAGATTTTTCCATTCAAAGTACTTCTCTCATATAAAAAAAATGTTTCAAGTGAAAAAGAACATTTGGAAACCAGTCAGTGTCTAATGCTCACTGTTAAATTCTTAGCAGTTCTTCTTCAGAAAGATTAACATGTCTGCTTTCTCAGGAGACAAACAAGCCCGCTCCTGGCTGATGGTGTCTCCAGCAGTAGAAAATGTACGCTCTGAGGGTGTGGATGATGCTTGCACACAGAGATACCTGGTTGCCAAGTTTGATAGCATTGGCATAGTGTCCCTCACATTCCACCACCAGGTCACTGCATTCACAGAAGTTGGGGTAGACGGTAGACCTCTGTACTTCTGGATCTCCTCTTGAATCTTGTCTGTGTCGCTAGAACTGTTCTCTTGTCTCATTTCAACTGCNATTAGTCCCCTACTAAATGAAAAAAGTAAGAATTTATTATTATCTAGAGACTATTAATAACAGGAGGTGAAATGCAGCTCCAGACGAGCTGAGCGTGTGTTGACGTCACAAGTACACTTCTGTTCCAATTGACCCATATTTATTCCGCATGCTCCCATCCTCACAGAGTCCAGACTTTCTTGTGTTCTTTTAAAAAAAAATAAAATACTTGGCGAGAACACGAGTCTGTTCTCGCGTTCTTGTGAATTGGGGAATGGCCTTAATATTGCAAATTTCTCACTTTGCAATGTCAAAGAATATGAAAAAATTTGGCCTTTCAAGATAAAACAATCACTTCTTTTTCTTGCCACTATATATTTGAAACATATTCAATAGTTTTTCTCTGATCTGTATACATTACTTGGTGGTCAAAGACTTGCTTATTTAACTTAAATAGATTGGATCCATCACTGAATGAGTCATGTGACCCAGAGCGCCTCTTTACGACAGAAGCTAATTAAGCTAACAGTTGTTGTTAGCTAACAAGATGAGACTTGTTTTTGGTTTCTCCCAATGTTTACATTTGATCACTTTAAGAAATATAAATTTCATGTGGGCTGTACAAAAAATAATTTCGTTTTGAATGCACTCTGTCTATACAAAATTACAATAAAGTTTTTTGATGTAGGATTTAAACTAGGAGGGTGACTGTTTCTGTCATGATCACTACCCTAATAGCTGACCTAATTGCTCATCTCACTCACCTGCCCATCTGTCTGTTTACCAATTATCACTCATCTTATCCGCCTGGTCCTGCTACTTTATATACAGTTCAGTCCCAGCTATCAGGGCCAGATCATTGATGTCGTCTGCCGAGTTTGAGTTTGAGATCATTGCAGATTCCATACTTCATGTTCTCGTTCTCGGAGGCAGAGTGGTGAGAGGTTTTTAGTTATTGTAGTGTTCCTGATCATGTCTGGTCTCTTATCCACTGAGCACGCCCTGTTTCTGTTTTTGGCTCAGTGGAGGGAGCGAGTTTTAAAGTAGCGTAGTTTTCCTGTTATCATGCCTTGTTCTGCCTCTCAAATACTGAGTTTGCCTATTGCCATCTGAACGTTGTGCCTGAACTCTCTGTTGGACTCATGGAACCCTGAACCTGCCTGTTCCTGTTCTGATCGAAGCCCCTTAACACGTTACGGACTCCTGGATCTCTGAGCCTATCTGTTCTGAACTGTATCCCTGACCTGGCTCGGATTCATGCTCGTTGACTGGGGCTGTAGCATCTGGTTCACTCCTGGCGGCTCCCGCCACATCTCGTTTGGCAGTCCATTGGTAGGATTCTGTCTTGCTCTGAAAGGATGGACTGAACTGTTAAACCAGGTAAGTGACTCTCATGCATAATCATCTAACGTCAGATGATCATGGTCACTTACCTGTGTTTCTCCCTAACCAGAGTACCAGTGATGGGCGGTCCCCCCGCCTCCCCTCTGCTGCAGATCCACAGCTCTGCGTCCTGATTATTTTTAATAAACGTGTTGAATCCTCCCAATGTCTGTCTTGCCTTGAATATTGGGTCCTAAGTTCTGAGGTCATTACATTTTTTTGTCTTTAAAAGTAACTCCATACCTTCTTAGTCTGCACATCCAAAATGGCCTGTTAGCAGATTCAAAAACACAGATGGAGGCTGGTTAATTTTTGGACTGTCCACTGTTACTAGCTTCGTTCAGGGCCGCTTAATCCAGAAGTTACAGGTCTAGCGACCCTAGTGGCTAAAAGTTATTGTGCTACTTTATTCTAGAACTGGGCAATTTATCGATAATGCTGATTAATCGAATTTTCAGTTTTGGATTATTTAATATTTGGAAAATCAGGACTTTTTTTTTCCACCACCATTGCACTCTTTGGTTTTTCAAAGATCAGGGCAGCATTGGTTCATAACTTTTTCTTATTAGACGGGTATTTATCACTGATAAATGTGCTGTCTGTGTGACACTACTAGCTGAAAATCTTTAGTTTGTAAAATTTTTATTGTTTGTTTTGAAACTTTGTTTTACAAGCATTTTCACGGCTTTAATTTTGTTGCCCATCAAACTAAGGTTGCCTCCCAAAGGGGGTGATAAAAATAAAAGCTAGTTTTTGAAATTAATGTGTCATTTGTTTGTTTTTGTCATGAAACATAAGGGAGAAGAAGAAAAAAAATCAGCGAATTAGATTTTTAAGCAATATCACCCGGCCCGACTTTAATCTTATTATTTTCCGAGGTCTTTTATGTAAATGTACATCGAGAAATGTACGTTTTTCTTTTTGTATCATATTTTTGTTTTCTTTGTTTTGTTCAAATTCTTCGCGATAGACTGAGGGGACACCAGTGTCTGCTGTGAATATTGAGCCATTGTTTTATTTTCCTCATGAGTGAAATAATATTGGAATGAGGAGGAAATAACCTGCAGCTGTTTTATCTCTGTCATCTTTCTGATACAGAGAAAAAGCCAACCAGCGAGGCCGTGGCAGAGTACCTGGAGGGAAGAAAGAAGTACGAAGACCTCAGGAAACAAAAAAAGAAAAAAGGTTCAAACAGAGAAGAACAGGTAAAGAATCAAGCATGAGGTCTTCTTATCAAAACTCATCCATTTGAGCAGCTCTATTCAAGCTTCTGTAAAAGCTAAAACCAGTGTGTAATGAATCTGCAGACATTGGCGCTACTCAACAGCTTCAAGTCTAAGCTGTCATCAGCGATCACTGAGGGACCAGAGGAGGATGTGGAGGAGCTGGCCGAGGATGATGATAAAGGATGGTTAGTAAGATTAACCTTTTTATTTCCTTTCTTTTATCGAGACTGTGGGATTTCAGCTTTTATCAACATATTAGCTGACATATTGGCTAACCATTGTTCTCAGAGTCACTGTTTCTTATTGGGTATCATGAAATGTTAGGCTGGTTTAAACCTGTTTTCTTAAACCTAAGCTTTCTCTAACATTTACATCCCCCCTCTGTTAGTTCATTTGGTTATTTGACTAAAACATGTTAATCCAATAGAAGCATAGTTTCAGGCTCTGAAGGTAAAATTGCTCTGGTTACATCGAGTCACATGACTTGGACCCAAGTCCTTGATTATCTATGAGTTGACTTGAAAATATATATTTTTTTATTTGTATTTCTATACCAGTGACTTGAATTGGTTTTATTAAGTTTTAAGAAAAAAAAAAAAAGATTTTAAAAAGAATGCATGGTCAATTACTTATTTTTAACATTTTAAAACAAAGGACTCAAACGGACTTGAAACTCACTTTTTCAGACTTGAGACTTGACTTTGGAATAACATAACTAGGAGATTTAATAAATATAAATGACCAGATAAGCTGTAGGCAGTGTGAGGTGTTACAGTTAGGGCTGAAAAAATAAATCAGATTAATCATGATTAATTTTTTTTTTTTTTTTTTTTTTTATAATCTTCAATTTATTTAGTAATTAATCAATTGTTAACTGGAGTATAGATACTCAGATTTAGAGGTGAGGCCCGTACCACAAAGGGAGCTCAACCTTGCAGGATTATTCCCAACCTTTGCAGTTAAACAATTCCACAACAATGACAATCAGGATCAGCAGTGAAAATATTTTAATTAAACCTGGGAGAATAAAAAATGTAGAACCGCTTTTGTTTGATTATCAGTTCCTGGTGCTCGACACTATTGACAGCACGTTCATTTAAAACATAAATGTTAATGTTTTACTTTTTTCATTTGCAATCATGCATCAAATCTAAAGTACACTCACATACGTTCTGGTCCTGCGATGTGTTATGAGGACCATATGTTGACTTCCATTGATTTTTCATTTTCAACCCTTTCTAGGCCCAAATCCTGACAACAACCCTACTTCTAATGACTACCAGTCCATGCCTGGTAGGGGATTTGCGCCCTAGTGGTTAGGGCTTAAAGGTTCTGAGTTTGAGTCCCACTCCCACAGAGTGCTACTCTGGGTCCCTGAGCAAGACCCTTAACCCCTGATTGCTCCCTGGGCGCCGCACAATTGCAGCCCACTGCTCCCCAAGGGGATGGGTTAAATGCAGAGGTAAATTTCTCCAATGTGAGATCAATAAAGTTCAATTACTATTATTGTTATTATAGCTAACCCTAAACCTAGTCCAAACCTTAGTCTTAAACCATAGCTGTTAGCTAAAAAGTGATGCCAGGCATAATGTCTTGACTTTGGCACAAACGGTCCTCAAATTTTTTTGTGAAACTTTGCGAAAACAGGAGCAGACCCACACCACTGAATCCAAAATAGAGACCCCATTGAAACATTTTTACAGCAAAGACATCCACTCAATATTTAAACATTTCAATCATTCATGCTTTTTTTTTTCACGTTTTTGTCAACATTTCATTTGACATTTTAAATTCCAGGTTTATTGGCATTTATTCCTTTAAATTCAGTTAATTCCAAGGAATGATTTTTTAGCTTTTAAATGTAGTTACTCATACACAATAAAGCAAATGTGCAGATTGTGGTTAAACTGCAAAACATTTTTTTTTTTTTGTAAAAGTAGAAGTAGTGAAAACAAAATGGCGAAATGTCATAAGGGACAAACGGGTCCATTATTCTCCTGGGAGTGATGAACCTGATCTGTCGCACTTCTAAAGCTCACTGCTATAGATGTGTGTGAAAGTTGCATTTGTATGTCTATATCTGAATCTGTATGTGTTTGTCAGGCTTAGAATCATACAGCCACCAGATTGGCCATCAGGAAATCAGTCCTGACGCTGTGTTTTCCTCTCATATTCTGTTTTTCACCAAAGATCTCAAACTGCACAGAGCGAAGTTTTGAAATGAATACCATGTGTGTGAATTTGAGGAGAGTGTCTGCAAGCGAGCGAGAGAGAGAGAGAGATATTAAAATAACAAAATCTGTACTTGCTATTAGTCTTGAGACACACTCTCGAAGTGCCGTCTGGCAGGGTGTGGGGGGCCCCCTAATGAATTTGTGAGAAGCGTGGTCTGGCACTTGGAGCTTCTCTCAGGCAAAGATACTCCTCACTATGCCAGGTAGGGTAGAGGGGTTAGTGGGGAAGCATAGGAGTCTTAGAAATAAAAAAGTGTGGGAAGTCTGTGCCACTCTACAGGAACTGTGAGCAGAATGTAGGTTACAACAGGTCAGAGACTGAAAGTCAAGTCTGGGCCAGAGGAGGTAAACTATTCCATCTGTCTCTGTTTCTACGGGTCCTAGCTTTCCCTCTTCGGTCCCTCCTACCCGTCAGCTAGCGTTCATATCCACACAAAGCCTATTAGAGGACTGATTCACGAACTGCTACTGCTCTCACCATCACCTCAATGTTGCCCCTTTAGAAAACGCACAAACTAATTTTGAGAAACTCCTAACGCTGAGTTTTAGCACCATGTGTGACGCCGAGGCCGAATGGTCGGCAGGCTGTCATCACTGAGTCTGGTAGACAAATTATCCGAGGAGGCCTGCTCACCCAGCAGGAGTCCTCTGGGTCTGCCAGACTCTAGCAATGACATCCTAGATGAGCTGTCACAACAAATGAGCACAGAGAAGACAGTCACACTCACACATAGAGAGGCTGATATCAAACCATACTCTGAATAATTCACCAAGCCAGAAAAAGGAGTAAACAATCTACAGATATAAAATACCAAATATGTTGCACAGAGGAATGCGCAGCAGCACACTTGGTAGAACTGTTTCCTGGCAAGAAGGTCCTGAGTTCAAAATCCTCGGCCAAAGATACTCTTCACTATGTCGGTGTTCTATCAGATGAGCATACCCGGTCAGACCAGCATACTTATAGTCAATACCTGTTTATCTCTTTAGTTTATCCCTTTAGTTTTTTAAGAAAAATACACTTTAAACCACCTCAACGGGCGTGTATCCGTGGAGAAGGAAAAGCGCTGTACTTTTCAATGAAGATAACTTTAAACTAGTCTTAACTTTAAAGAAATACACTCTATACATTGCTAATGTGGTAAAT
>NW_015151198.1:418821-421175 GCF_000732505.1 Cyprinodon variegatus
CTTCCTTCCTTCCTTCCTTCCTTCCTTCCTTCCTTCCTTCCTTCCCGTTCTATTGTCATTTTCTTTCCCTCCTTGTCTTCTAGCTTACTTATTTTCTTCCCGTCTTTTCCTTTTTCTTTTTGCTGATTTGTTTTACCAAATTAGGTCTTTTCCATTGTAGAAGCATCTGCCATAAATATAGTGGACTCAGTAGTGTGAAAGTCTGACAGCTCTGGAAAGCGGAGACTGGAACAATCTTGAACATGCGTTGGAAGCCTTTACGCTGATTTTTTTGTAGATTTTTAGTTAATGGTGTTAATAATAGAGCTGATAAGTGGATGTGTGGAAACAGCCAAAGGAACATCTGCTTGAACTTTCAGTCGAAGTCTTTCCTCAGACATAGGAGCACGTAGCTGTTTGACAACAGACTTTCTCCCCTTCGTTCTCGCATCAGTCTTCTGTCAGCAGAAGAAATGTTGTCGTTTGTTATCCTTGAAATGCCTGACACTGATATCTTTCCAGAGGAATGTAGTGATTCTTGAATCTATCTTGGTGGAGAAGAGAAGCCTAAGTGGAGAAATCAGGGAGCATCTCTGCTCACAACTCAGACAGATCAGATCCTTGTAAATGGAAACATACGTATCCAGCCAAATTTTCAGTGTCTATTTTCATTTCATCCAACTTCACTGTTTTGGTTCAACTTGCGTTGTTAACCTTGGCTAGTTAACCACTTTAGCCGGGCATAAACTGTACTTTTTTTTTTTTATGAACATTTAAAGTCGTAGGGAAGTCATATTTAAATGTCAAATCATTCTGGCTTAAACATGTTTATAAATGTACTCTTTATCAGACCATATTGTCCCAAAATTTAGAAAATTTCTATTTTAAAAGGAAATCCTGTCTTAAAATCAGTGGGGGTTTTTTCCATTATCTTCTGCAGGCCAGTTAGTTATATGTCAGCTTGAACACCTAAATTCGGCCAATCATATATCAATGGTCATCTGTCAATCAAATTTTTTCAGCATAGCATCTTGATTCATACTGTATGTCGCAGCTAATATACGCAACGGTTGAAATAAGAAATAAGAATCATTTCCTTTCCCATTGAGTTCCGTCCCACTGTTCACGGGGATGGACGTCTGTGTCTTCAGCAGGCGTAGAGCTAACAGAACTGGCAGCGTTGCGAGGCAAGGGCTCAAACATGTACGGCTGTAAGCCTTCTNATACAAACATTTTGCATTCAACAACAACAAAAACTTTTTCATCATTCAATATGCTCCATCTAGAACTCCTCAAGAGGAAAAGTTTTATTTTCACCAGTTTTAATTTTGTAAAATAATTTCTTTAAGGAACCTTTGGCTATCCGATTATTACCGTAAATTCCGGACTATAAGCCGATACTTTTTTCCCGCTGTTTGAACACTGCGGCCTATAATACAATGCGGCTAATGCATGTTTTTTTTTCATGGCCCAAAAAACAGACCAATAAAAGGCTGGGAAGGAAGAGGACCGCGAGTGCTCAAGTGAGAGCGACAAGGATGAGACTGAAGTCAGTGACAGCATCCTGAAGCTGTTCCATTCAGACACAGAGGAAGAGGACTTTGAGGGTTTTAGTGCGCAGGAGGAAGAAGAAAGTGATTAATGACTTTTCCTGGTCGGCTGCAATGTTCTGTGCGTTGTTCAATTAAAAGTACTGGTATATGCGGCGTTATTTGCGTGTTACCGACACATACGTATATTTAAATGTTTTACAGGTAGTTTGAAAAAAAAAAAGCATTCATAATATGTACCGCATTTGTTTATTTTATCATACGGATTAAATCAAACGTTAAAAAAATGCTCACGTGTAATATCTTTATTTGTAAATATCTCATACAACGTGGGAAACCTGCGGCTTAAAATCCGGTGCGGCTTATAAAAGTACAAAATAGATTTTCTTTCTAAAATTAGAGCGTGCGGCTTGTAATCAGGTGCGCTCTATAGTCCGGAATTTACGGTAATTGACTGATTAATCGATTTTTAAAATAATCGTTAGTTGCAGCACTACTGGAAACGCTGCATGAGTCACTGCTCGCAACACTCTAATCGTGCCTCTGAACCTCTCAACGCACCTTTACACCGTCTTCCATAGACTTTGCATGTAAACAAGATGCCCTGATGCTTAATGTCTAGTATGAAAACACCACTAAAGAACCAGATAGTTTTGTTTAGTCCAGTTTTTTTTTTTTTTTGCTTTTTTTAATCTTACTGTTTCTGCTAATCTTATGCTCCAAAGCCCAGAACCCGTTTGTTCTGAAAGCACCATAAGAGTGCGCCAACACGTACATGTTCCATATAACAAGTACAACCCCGGCTGTGACTACATCTCCAAGGAA
>NW_015151198.1:422802-424043 GCF_000732505.1 Cyprinodon variegatus
ACATACAGCAATTGAAATCTACTGACTATACAACATGATACAAATTCAAATATAAAATACTGAATTTAGTCATCCTAATTTTTTTGTCTTTATTTCAAATATCATGTTAAATGTTAATATTAGTGTTGTCAAACTATTAAAAATTTTAATCGCGATTAATCGCATATTATCAACAGTTAACTCGATATTAATTGCAAATTAATGGCACATTTTATCTTTTTTATTTTATTTTATTTGGCCATTTAAAAAAGCAATCATGCAAAAATGTAAAAAACACATGCTTATACAAAAAGTTTTTTTTTTATTATCATTATTTTTCAAGCACTTTTAAGAAACTAGAATAAAAATATCCTGGTTTAAATTCTACATTTTAAATTAGGCGTTATGCTTCCATCAAAACTTTACAAAACTACAGAACAGCAAACAGTACTTCAAAGTACTCTATAAGCTTAAGTTTTTTCTCAAACATAGGACAAAAATAAAGATGTACTGTTAAAATAAAGTGCACATTCCGTTATGAAATACAGATTTAATTCAAATGAAATTAAGTTACTCACAAAATAATAAATAAATCAAGCGAAATTACAATAACAGGGCTTTGCAGGCATCTCAGTAACAATAACATTTTACATGTAGAACAAATGCTTTAATATTCCTTTGGTCTGAACAGAAGCTGCAGCAGCAGTGCAGTCCACATGACTTAGTTCATTTCTTTGTCTTGGTGTCACTAAGCCAGTGAGACGGTTGTTTCTTCTGGAAAACACACACAGACGACTCGGGTTTTGTCAAGAGAGCCTTCTGGCATAACTTAAAAAAAAAAAAAAACGTATCATTCAGGATACCTTGTCTGCTGGCCATTTTTGCCCATTCAAAGCACGGGTCTGTTACGCTGCGGACTCTCCCGCAAACTTAGCATTCCTGAAGCTACGGAAAGCGCCGAGGGTAAAACAAACAGTACAGAGAGCGCTGCTGAAAAATAAAGATTACAAGCGAACGGTGCGTTTATTTTGATGCGCGATTAACGTGCGTTAAAAAAAATGTCGGCGTTATAGTCTAAAGCAGTTAATGCGTTAATAACGCTTTAAAACTGACAGCCCTAGTTAATATATAATACTCCACATTTTATCAACTAAGTTAAGTGGAACGAGTCAACATAATTTGCTTAAGTAAATGAAATGTGACATTTTTTAGGGTTTATTGTATTCCAGTGCTGTCAACAACTGGATCCCTTAACCCCTTAT
>NW_015151199.1:0-18181 GCF_000732505.1 Cyprinodon variegatus
TCACCACTACCACTATCAGTGAGTGCGTGACTGGGGATGAAGGTAGTGTAAAGCACTTTGGTCAAGTCTTCTGTCTTGAAAAAGCACTATTTAAGTAAAGGCCATTTACCATTTAAAAATATATTCCTGTCATTGAGAGTAAATGAGTTATATGATGCGACATTGCAGGGCACCAACAGTTAAATGATTTATTTATATACATGAAAGAATCAAATAGCTTATACTTGTATATTAGTCAATCTTGTCATGTAAGATTCTGCCTAATTTTGAAAAGGTTATCTAATATGTATTGGGTATACAGAAGCAGCAGAGAGCAGGATAGATTTGGTCAGAGCAGGATGTAGGAAATAACTCACTCAGGCAGAATGAGGTGAAGTCATGAGATTAGTGTTTGAAGGTGAAAATGGATTTAGTCTTCTTCTTCTCACCTGAGCGGATGGGCTGCTGTGATCCTTCAGATCAGTGAATTCACTCAGGCACAATAAATGCTCTGTGGTACCCAATGTGTTAAAAGGAAAAAAATCTCCACAGAAAGATAACACTGAGATGACAGTGGTCTTTGTTTTTTCAACTGCTCACTAACAAGTCTCCATTGTTCCTTTACAGCTGACAGTGAGATGTGGTACATGAAACCTAATAACTGCATCTGCTGCCATGTCATCCAATGGACTGAGGGATTCTGGTAAAGGAGACAGCAGGCATACATATCTACTTACTCTGCAGTGCAGGTCAACATTATTACCAACTAGAGGTGTTGGTAATAATTCTAGAGGTGTGTTCGAATAGAAAGAAAAAGTCTAGCCTTTGTAGAACAATAAAAAGATAGATTTTTAGGTACATTTACAAAAGGGAAAAAATACCCCACATAAAAAATAAATCTTTTTTTTTTCTTTTTAACAAAACTATCAGTCTGAGTTATCATAATGAATTAGTAATCGACCCTGTTTCTTGGCATATGAATATAATGTATTATTGTATTATTATTATTTAAGATGGGAAAGATCTCATCCTGCTCAGGCTGCAAACTGGAGCTTTGACATACAAGATTAGATGAAGCTTTAGGTTTATCTCTCCACCATACACATGTAAAAAAAGTTTACTGCAGTAAATATGAGGAATCCAGTGGCAACCAATTCTCAATCAATATATACCAGAGCTTTTACAGTTTTAATTAATTTTAAAGTCAAAAAAACGTTCTAACCACTGCTAGAATAAGCTAGAATTATCATCTTTGTTCCTCAAAGCTATAAAAAATGAAAACAATGAGATATAAGTCTATTTTCTTTTGGTGAAAAGAAAGGCCTTCATATGCTATTTTTAAATACATATTTGGATCAAGCTGATCATTTCCGGTATTAACTTTTCATGGCAGGTGACTGTATTACTTGTCTCAACTTTGAACACAGCAAAACTCCAGCCAGAGCCGCAAAGTCAATGAATCAATTGCTCCAACGAAATCATTAATCCTGATTTCAAAGCAAATGTTAAGGAGTCTTTCTGTTGCAACACTCCCTATTTATGGAACAGAGCCAAGAGCCAATCGTGCTATTGACATTTTAAACAGATGTAGAACTGTGATAAAATTGTTTAATTAAAGCAGAAAACAGCAAACACCATACTTATTAAACAGAAAACAGAAGCCGTAAAACGTGGAATTGTTTCTTAGCTCATTGAATTAATCCACACAGCACAGAGGCCTTACCTGCTACCGTGTCAGTTTAAGGAGCTGATTGTGTCTTTTTTGCAGCAGGTGATCTGATACCTGCACAGCTGCTGATCTCCTGTTCTCTGCTCTCACGCTGCCAGCTGGTGACACCTGAGCGGTTGAAGCCCTGACACTGGCTCTTCATGCACCTTTAATTAATTTCCACTGACCGTTGTTCATCACTCCTCACTTAGGGGTTATTAAAAGGTTTAAGGAAAAACTTATTTTACTTCAAGTAGTGCAACATTTGAATTTTGGATTTTAATTATATCTGTTGACAGCAAATTCTGTATTGCATTTGCAAAGTTAAAAAAGATTTAGACTTTTGATCAAGAAGAAAAAAATTTAAAAAAAAAGTGACATGTTAGAGTTTGAGTGATGGTTTTATGTGGATGGATGAAAACGTTATGCATCTAAACTTATTTCATTGCATTTTTAGATCAGATGTAAAAAACAATGTTTAGTTTAAAGCAGGGGAACACAGGATGCACACTGAGAATGTCTTTGTTGTTTTTTTGTTATCATTCAGAAAGATAAATCAGCTTTAAATTTGTTTTAAATTAGTGTTTATGTGTTATTTCTGTAAACCTTTAACCAGAGTTTATCCTTTATTCTTTAACCAGTTATTCCTAGATGCTCTGAAACATTCCCTATTACCTTCTTTATCAGTTTGTTCCCTAAGAAGCTGGACCCAAAAATTTATGGCAGGAGAGATTTCACTGTACTGAGACATAGAGAAGGCCTGACACATCCATCAAACAGAGGAACCAAAAATTCCTCAAGGAATCCAGTCTACAGCATTACTATGGTATTCTAGCCCAGTCTATACCCCACTTCTATTCCCACCTCTTCTCCATGATATAAATAATGTTTGACATATTTCTTTTTTCTCCTTGGACCTATTGCAGTCTTATATTTTAGGTTTACATATATATATTTTTCAGATTAGATGATTTTCCTGACACCATACCAATAGTTATTTGTAAATGTTTTCTTGTCAATCTCTGATACACCTGCCTACTGTAGAATCCCTGTGTTTCTGTTGATAAAAAACATAAACATAAAGTCTGTGATGTGCAGATGGAGTGCATTGCCCTGTAGAGCAATTAGGCTGCTGACCACCTGGACAGACCCACAACCTATCAGTCTCACAAACTGGTATTTTCATCAGGTCCAAGACAACATGATGGCCTACAATTCTATCCTATGGAGTTTCAGCAATAAATCAGACCGAATTGCAGTAAGTAATCTTGAGCAATCAAACAACACTTAGTTTGGATGACGGTGGGATTGATGAAGTAGGTTCATTACGGCATCTTGGACTTTAACCTAATGATGATTGACAAATTGCAGTTTATCTAGAAAGGTGATTGTTTACTTCATTTTTACTAAAGATCGATAGGAGTCTCTCAAGTACTTTCATTACATGTCATTTTAGAGCAACAAGTCTATAGTCAGTTAAAACATATGGATGTGATCTGCTGGGTATTGGAACAAAACAACATGTCTGTATTTGTCTTCTCTTTGGATGAGGTTAAGATGGATGGAGCTTTTTGTCTGCTCCTTTAGTGTTATTTGCCATTAAATCCCTCTGTTACAAATGTTCTTTGTTGCTCTGTGTCTTCTAGATGTTTTGGTAAGCTTTTCTTTTATTTTTGTCACACCTCTTTATCTTTAAACATATTTGTATTCCTTTTGAGGTGTTGTGTTTCAGATTTGGATGTTGTTTCTTTGCTTCTGTGGTTATTTTGAGGCACATCAAAACTACTTTTTAAACACAAATGTTCGTATTTATGTTTATCCCCTCTTCTGCACAGCTTTTGTTTGTTTCTTCTTGGTGTTTATCCTGTTCTCTAGTCTCTTTAGAGTTTTTTTTTGTATGCTTTCCAGAACAACCTCCCATGTGAATATTATTATATTATTATTATTATAGACAAACAGACTAGTTGGGGTTTATAGTCTATATTTAGGTTAAACTTTACAAGATATTCTGAAAGTTTTGAAATTTACCTAGAACATGACAAAACATTACAAGAAATTCTGACACCTCTAACCTTCCTTTAATATCAAATAAAAAGGTTTGGTGTCATGCAGTAGACCACTAGCATGTGAAAGGTAAGATAGGATGACCCCAAGTCAGGAAAAGCGGCTATTTTTAAGACACCTCTCTGAGCTGTCTGAATGGTTGTACTGTGCACTACAGACCTAAGCTTTCTCAGAAAAAAACCCGGCATGCCAAGCGCTTACAAGCTCCATGCAGCTTCTTATGCACTGTGGCACATTCAAAGAGCCTCTGGAGGCCATGCTCTCAGCCTGCCTGCTGGATCCATTACATTCATAAGATGATAGGGGGTCTGAGTGTATTTGGCTTGGCAGCACAACGTTTGCGCCCTGCCATGTTCACTGATGAAATGTGTCAGTTTGTTACAGGCTCCGTCACACACCTCCGCCAGAATCCTGGATGGTGGCAGATTAAGTGAGCTGAGCTTTGCAGGAGCTGGGATTTGTCCTTTTTTACAGCTCGCCATCTTTGAGGGTCAAGGTTTGTAAATGCCATTAATTAGCAAGACGGAAATATGCACATGAGACATTAGTAAGAGTCTGGAACTTCTTTGTAAAATCAAAGCCCTTTACCGGAAGATTATGTTATTACCTGCAATTACAGGCAAGTTTAATCACCTCACAGTTATCCTTTTGATGGGTTTTTAATTTCCTACAATCCTTCTCTAACGATACAGTAAGTTATAATGAGCATGAGCCTAAAGCATGGATAAGAGGAGATGAAGATCACATCATCCTATCCTTGTCTGTGGTATAAAAATAAAATATTGTGTAAATAATCCAGTTATGCAAATGTATTAATTTATCTTATCTTTATGGTGAGGTTGCTCATGCTAGTCATTTATTTTAATACCTGGTGCCAGGTACATGTCATTCCCAGTAAAGATGTTAAAATGCCTTTAAGTAACTCTAGCTTCTATTGTAGATAGAATTATCTCTGTCTGAGTGATAAAAAAAAAAAATAATTTTAGCACATTCATTAAATGAGTAAAAGATGTTTGGATATAATTGCTTTTAGAAAAATATGACATTTAATAAAATGTAACCTTTGCCTAACACCAAGGGTTTCATTTTCTATAGAATTTCAAAAAGTTAAAGGGATCTACAGTACGACCTTCAACTTTCATAACCTCTTTAGATAGATCCATTAATTCACTCTTTTTCTTAGCTTCTCCAAAAGGATTTCTGTTGGATTTAAGTCAGGGGACTTTATAGCATCAGAGATCCTCCACCATACTTAACATGGGCATGAGGTGCTTTTCCACAAATGTATTCGTTTCCAGTCAGGCTGTGTTTGTTTTCAAAATGGCTGATGTTAGCTTCAACTAAAGCCCAAGGTTACGATTCAAGAAACAGATGGGAAAATAAATCCTGACCAAGAAAAATATCAACCAAAAAATTGGTTAATTAAAAAGCAAAAACATATTTTACAAAGGGAAATTTGTGAAACCTTTGATAAATATTTTGCAGTTATAAAGGCTTGTAGATGTATATAGATAATTTGGATTGTTTCATGCATATAGGTCGACATGAAATAAACTGACAACAGACAAATGTTTGTGTTTCTAATTTTAAAACAGCAGATTTTTTTGGCGCCTTTTGCTAGAAGTTTAGACATCAATGCCTTACACATTTACATGCATAATTTCAAGGGAGAAAATACTTTTTTTCTGGTGCAGCTCAATAATGACAGTTGAAATGTAAATAATGTAGTTTTAATTAAGTCCCTCAACAATTTAATCCTCCCAATAAATGTTTAATTGATTAAAATTAAACGAATTGTTGGGGATACCAAAAATTTGGGTCCAGTGCACTTTTAACATTGGTACTTACTATAGCAAATCTCTTATCATGCTGCAATGATATATATGTGCTGAAGTAGTGTCCCCATTCTATTTTGACTTTTCTAAAAAGTCCAACTGGCAAAGCAGTAACCCCTGGCTGGATTTCAGATCTAGTGTTCAGAATAGAAGGAGTGAAACCAAAAACTTGGGTTCTTTTCTCTCAACCAGCAGGACCAATGTGAGTTGAAGGAGTGAAAGGGCAATGCTTCCTCTGGCTCATTACCACCACTGAGGTGCCCTTCAGTATCAGCTCTCAGAGGACCGAGTAAATCTGCAGTCAGTTGTTTCATTGCAGTCAGGGATAAGTCTCAGAGTGTGAGCAGGGCATCACCTGAAAAGGTAAACTGTTCTCTGTAAAACCATCTTTGTTTGACAAAAACTTCTAGCTGCCAAAATAAATGTGTTTTTATAGAACTGGAAAGGCAGATACAAGACAGATGGGCATGAACAGATTTCAACCCCACATCCCATCAAAACATTTATATTCTTCTTCAGGCTGGCAGGAAAAAAAATGCTTCGTATGAAAAGCATACTAAATTAGTTAGTAAAAACTAAAAAGTTCCTCTTCTACTTCTTTTGTAAAATAGAAAAGTACTCTTCTCTTTTTTTTTACAAAAAAATAGGACTTTTACTCAATTATAGCAAAATAACCCTAAAATATGCCCTGCAGGTTGTGCCAGGTCGAACACCTTTATCAAATTAGAAATGAATCTGGTTTTCCTAGTGTTCTAATGGTAAATAAATATTTGTGTGATCTGTTAATACAATTAAAGGCTAAATATGTGATTGTTAACATGCGCAGGATGTGAGCAAACAACACACTAACACAGGGTTCTGGTTTGATCAAAAAATGCAAACATCCCATAATGTCTTTGCTGATTCAAGCCATGTAAAGCACTCAATGGTAAATGGGGGCAAAAAGCCTTGAAATTAATCCATCTTCAGTTGCAGAAGCATAATCGTGCACTCTTAAAATAATACAACCTTCAATGTGAGTACAGTTATTTTGAAGGGAGAAGAAAATGAATAGTGGCCCAATTACTGCTTCCCCTAAAACCCCCTTTAAAAAATATATAATTTTTTTTATTTTAATCTTTGAACTTTTAAATAATAATGTTTGATTTTTAGTCCAAACTGGAGACACTCACGCGCAGAAAGGCTGCAGTAAGAAAAGATTTATAGAGATGAATGAAATAAGTTATTTGGTGCTGAGGCCCCGGCAGAAGACTTTGATGCTGTGAATCGACATTCACTTGGGAGGGAAATCTATGAAAAGGATTAGAGTAACCCGGACACTGGTGGTGGAATTACCCAGAGGTTGAGTGGGACTGAGAATACCCTGAGAGTGACAGAGGAGATGGGAGGGACGCTAGGCCAGAGGCAATATGAAGGGGATATTGAAAGATGATTGGCTTCGGACAAGGCGCTGTCCCAGCACGGTCCCAATTTGCTGGAACTTGAAGTGGAACATCAGCAGGTGGTAAAGGAAAGCCTGATGAGTCTTCCAGATTTAAATTTTGCTTAAGCTTTATTTTATATTGTTCAAAAAGACTGTGGCACAGTATCACATTCCTTTCTGTAATGGTCAATGGAATAAAAGAGGGCTTATATTTATCTTCCCAGTGGCATTGTTAAATTCAGCAGTGAGTGGCCTCTCTATGTCATATATGTGATTTTTCCCATTGTAGTTACGGTCATTTGAGCACATTAAGATTCATAAAAACAAAGGGAGACAGGTATCTTGCCAGCAGACAGTCATGATGCAGTACAAGAAAACATTCCTATCACTGAACATTAAAAGCATATGGACTTTGGTCATTTTTACTGCAGCTTTGACTAGAATGTCATCATACTTTTCTCTAATATACAAGATAAATATGAGGGGGAAAAACACCTAAATTCTAGTGTAAAGTACAATGTAGAATCAGCGATACTATCAACCTGTTTTTTTTTTTTTTACTTACATTGCAATTGTAAAAATTCTAGACTGCATGACGATATTACTTCTTTTGAATCCTGGCAAAGTTGAAATAAATGCAAGCTCTGTGGCTTAACCGAGAGATCATCACGGGCTCTTTTAGAAAGATAATGATCCACAACATATGAACAAATAAGCAACAAATTAGTTCTACAACGAACAAAGTCAACCATTTTCACAGGTTATCTCAGTACTGAATAAAAATCCTATGGAGGCAACCTTTAGAGTAGGAAGCATTAGAGAGAACCAGGGATTCAATTTAACCTGATTTTATAGAGGAGCAGTCAAGGTTCCCTTTGTCTATATGCTCCAACATTCTGAAACATTACAGCAGAAGTCTAAGGTATTTAATACTGCCCTATGGATTTTTTTTAAAAGAAAGAAAGAGTTACTTACACATTTTAAGTATTTAAGACAAATTGTGTAAAAGATTAATTAAATAATCTAATGTTTAAATACATTTCAGGATGAAATATACTGCTACAATGAAAGATTCATTGATTTAAGGCCCTTTTTTTTTTTACAAATCTGTTTTTTTTTTATTTGTCAAAAAAAAAATAACATCAAATTTCAATCATAGCATAACCAATTCCTTTCTCGTCAATGAAAAAACATGGTTAAAAAAAAACGCTTTTATGCTTTAATGTTTTAGAAGTGGGCGCTTATATTTCCTATGATGCCAATTTCTGATTTGAGTTAGTTTTTAAAGCATGAATTCAGTTGTTATCATGTTGATAGGAAATAAAATGTATTAAGTTAATACATGGTAGGATGTTTCCTTGTTTCTATATTCTGCCAGCATAGCTTTTATTTAAAAGTGTGGTTTCAGTATTTTAACACATGAGGGCAGAAGAAGACCATCAGGTTGTCACGGCACCAGCCTCTGACTCATCTTGGTTCACATGTTGAGAGAAAGTGTGCTGGCAGCTTTTCCAAAGTCTCTTGGTGGGATGTCGTTCCTCTGGCGCTAATTAACTTCCTCTGTGTGAACTGCTGCCTCATCTCTTCCTGCTGTTACAAAAACGATTTGAACAAAATGCATTTAGTAAATCTATCAACCTTGCATCACACACTTCTGTCATCAGTCTTTGTGAGCTGATCCCGGTTTGTGTCAGGACAAAATCCAGTGTCAGTATCCACACTGTGGTGCAAATAATTTAATGTATTTAATCATACCTCATCCAAAAAAGAATCAATAAACATTTTCCTTACTGCATACTAACTTTTCAAAGCCATCAGATGCATTAGCTTGTAAAAACATGTTTCCCACTGTTTATTGCACACTAGTTGGACTCTCTCATTGACAGTTGACCTTTGCTGCATCAGCTCATGGGGTGATCACTGATGTGTGAAAGATTTATGTGAAAGCACTTGTTAACAACTGACCAAAGGATTTTTCTCATAATCAGTAGAATGTTTTTCAGAAGAAATAAATATTCAGCCTGAGACAGCAAGCTTTTTGGCAAAGTATATAGATGCTAATTTCAGTTGTAAAACAGAGATGTCTGCTAAATGAGTGATGAACAGCGTTTAAAGCTGCATCAATCTTAATTTCTAATTTAAAGGGGAATATTAAAGTCCCTAACCTGTAAATGTAACAATATTCTAATTAAATACCTTATGTAACAGAATAAAAAACATTTAATTTTGAATTAAGCTGTTTAATGTTAGTTTGAAATGTGTAAATTGTTTGAAATTCAATATTTTTTATCCATCTATGCATTTTCTGTCACGCTTATCCCTGCTGGGGTAACAAGTGTTTTTGGAGGCCTATCTCCAGCTGTCAATGGGCAAGAGGTGGGGTACACCCTGGACAGGTCGCCAGTCCATCGCAGAGCAACACAGAGACAAACAACCATTCACACACACACTCACACCTAAGGAGAATTTAAAAAAGCCATTTAACCTAACAGTCATGTTTTAGACTGTGGGAGGAAGCAGGAGTACCTGGAGAGAACCAACGCCTGCACAGGTAGAACATGCTAACTCCATGCAGAAAGACCCTGGACTGGGAATCGAACCCGGGACCTTTTTTACTGCAAGGCAGCAGTGCTATCCACTGTTCTACTGTGCAGCCAATATATGTTTTTATTGATATCTATTTTATTTTGTGGTAACAGAAAAACAGAATCAAGTTCTGATATTAGTGTCAAGATAACAGATGTAGATCTGAGAAAGAAAATACGAAAGAAAGAAAATGAAGAGATTGATTGATT
Source organism: Cyprinodon variegatus (assembly GCF_000732505.1). Taxonomy (NCBI): domain Eukaryota; kingdom Metazoa; phylum Chordata; class Actinopteri; order Cyprinodontiformes; family Cyprinodontidae; genus Cyprinodon; species Cyprinodon variegatus. The sequence goes on from NW_015151199.1 coordinate 9,805, forward strand.
TAGCAATGAGCAGCTAATACCATTGCTTCCAGAAAAAAATATGATAATTGTTAGCCTTTCTATAATAACATTAAAAATGTCTCTGACTGATTGCTTTATCTCCGCGGTCAGATCAAAAACCTCTGTCAGACTTGAGGTAATACAACTGCTTAACAAAATGAGAAAAAAGGATGATCCAAAACAAAGCTATCTTTTTTTATATACTCTATCAACTATCCAATGATGGCAAATAAAAAATAAAAATAAAAAAAGAGATTTTATCTTCTATTGAATCTATTGATTCAATAGACGATACATACCATACAAAAGATACATAAAATAGCATCACACCCCCACCACCTCTAAATCCCTCTGACAAAAAAAAAATACATTTTATATGACAAACCACTGTTTAATTTTGTATTAATAATAATCAAGGCATTCTCAACTTCAAACTTAGTAACACTGGGGTTAATAGCACTGGTCAAAAGCTTATTGTATAATGGTTACTTAGCCCACTATTTAACTCAAATGTAAATCCGTTTTTTCCCAGGGAGCCTCTAAGGTTCAGAGTTTTATACCCCCCACATGTGTTCTGATCTTGACTAAACAGATAGAGTCGGTAACATGGTGCATTTCCGGCACAGGGCCCTGGTCCATCTGTGAGGAGCAGCAGGGGTGCCAGAGAAGGTCCCAGATGGAGACCAGTAGAGCCATGTGGCAAGCTGCCACCTCCTTGACAGGGACATGAGCAGGCAGCATGTGAGAGCTTAGTGGGGGAAAAAAAAGTATAAATTCGATTGTTATCTTATTTTTTTATGTTTTTTATGATAAAACAATAGGGTGATATTTATTTATGGACTCCATAGACATATATCTTCTTGGTACTTTATGGCAGATACAAACACTGCAGTTCCTTTACTTTTGCATCGGAATTTTTTTTTTTATTGACATGATAAAACTATTGATAAATCTGTGCCTTCAATCACATCTTTTGACAATCAGTCCATCCATCAACTCATTCTTTATTTGATATATTTTTAACTCAATGATTTTGTTTAAATCCCCATGCCAAAAAGTATTTCTAAATCAATATTTAATTATGTCACTGTTTGATAATCAATGAACGATATGTTTACAATCCCAATTTATAAAGCTGGAGAAGTTGCAGTTATAACCACAGTATGTACAGAATGGAAACATGCCATTCAGACGTTACACAGTCACCGTACACAAGACATGGACTACAGCTGCTAAATTAGTTACATTTCTCCATTTTCTAAATCTAAACTATTTTATTTATCAGACTCGGACACTTAAACAGATAAAACGATGAAAATTAGAGAGGTTTTGTGAGATTTATAAAAGAGTGTCCATGATCTATTACTCCAGGTTTCCTGTAGATAGTCTGCTCTTGCTCATATTGAATTCTCTTTTCCTCAGCTCCTGGCTTAATTCTGCTCAGTTGTTGCTCACTCTCCTGAATTCTTTCTTTCCAGTTCCCAATACCTTTTCCTCCTCACTCTACCCTGTATATTGTTGCCTGATTTTTCCCTCTCATTATTAGTTCCTTTATTTTAATGGCTTTATGTATAAACTTTACCTTTTTTTCTCCTTGCTGGTTCCATGTATTGTTCCTTTTGTGCTAATGTGTATACATTTTATTTTGGTTTCTGGCCAACAACTTTATCAAAATATTTCGTTTTTCAAAATAAAACATTCACAGGATGCTAGCTCCTCATTGCTCTGTGAGGTTGCTACTTTATTTCTGAACGGGTAAGTTGGTAAGTCAAATTTTTTTAGTTCTTACTAAAGGTCAGCTGGTACACGGGTATGTTTTAGCATGTCTGTTGAGTTCTTTAGCAGTTAGTATGAAGTGATTTAGATGTGTTTTTTTTTTTTTTGTCACCATAAATGCTCCTTAATAACGAATTAAGCTTAAGAAAAAATTCAGTCTGGATGACTTATAGGCCTCATATGGACCACCCTTTGATGTCGTACAAAGCTCCAGCCAATAAATCAGGACGGCACATCCTCCAAAGCCAATAATTGTAATGATCTGCCCTGATAGCTGACATTCATGTCATTCACCTTCCTAATTCTGCCCGGTTCCTAATTATTACTCATCTTATCCACCTTTTTGTTCTGCTTTATATACAGGTCAGCCCAGCTATCGGGGCCAGATAACTTTTGTTATTCCTGCATGTTTCTTTGTTTGATGTTTGTTTGTTTATTTCATTAGTTTGAGTTTATTCTAAGGTTCATGTCAGTCCAGTGTCATCAGGCGAGTTTATTCACTAGCCAGCCGTGAGAGCGTTTCAGCATTTCCCTATGTGTTTCTGATTACCTGATTTTGTTCTGCCTCTCTACCACTGAGTCTGCCTGTTGACCCCCGATCTGTTTGCCTGAGCTGTCTTTGGACTCTTGCTGGACTCTGCCTGTCTGCATCTGTGCGTTTCTGTCAGAGCTCATTGCTTGATGCATGGAAATCTGAACCTGCCTTCATGCTCTGTGGAGTCCTGGAACCCTGGATCTGTTTGTTCCTGTGTGGATGGTATCCCCTGACTGGACTGAGGACTCCTGGATTCCAGAACTGTTACTGTCTGATCTGTTTCCCTGACCTGGATCAGATTCCTGCCTGCTCACTGGGGTTGCTGCCTCGGGAACACTCTGAGCGGCTCTGTGCCACAGCCCATTTGGCAGTTGATTGGCTGGTTCCTGCCTTCCTCGGAGAGTATGGACTCAACTGTTCACCAGGTAAGTGACTCACTCAGAAAATCATCTCCCGTCAGATGATCATGGCCACTTGCCTGTGTTTCTCCCTCCAGAGTATTAGTGATTTGGAGCAATCAGTGATTGAGCAAAGGTAAATATCTCAGGTACATTTCTGAAATATGTATATATTTTTCAGTATTTCACATTTTTACTATGATGTGATAAAAGTCTTTTACCCTTTGTTTCATAGTATCTTTTTTATTTTTAACCACTCTGTGGAGAAAATGTGGTGTGTGGAGGTTACATCAGTAACATTTCTGGTAGTTTTTCATAATTTAAGTTCACTAAATTTGGAAAAATGTCATCAAACAGGATTTCCTTGCTTTAATAAATAGTCATATAATTTGATTAAGTACTTACATAACAGTATCAACCAGAGACTCTAGACTCAAATTACACCCCTGTGTGAAGTTAGCTTCCTGAAAGTGCTGTGCAGGTTTCCTGTGCTGTGTGGGTTGGATGTATGAGGCTCTTCTGAGGGATGTCTGTGAATTCAATAACGATGTGACTCTTAATACTAAGCCCCTTTGCTTCAGGAACAACACTGAACCCATGCTTCTGGTTTGGAGCGTTTCATCTGCCCACGCTCAGCTGTGAACAGGCTCTCTGCTGGCTCCTTGTTGCTGGATTACCGACAACTTGTGATTATATACCGGTACATGAAAATAATTTCTCCATTTATCTAAATTGCAATTCATATGTGAGAAACATAATTCTGAATATTTATAGACAGTTATGATTAGGTCTGGTAGGAGGAGGAAGAAAGCATGTTTGAAATCCCTGGGCAATGGAAGCAATGGGTTATTTATATCAGACAGGAATTAAAACAAATTAATTGACATTTTTACAATACAGAAAGAGTTAAAAACCTTTTAATAAGAGTTTGGGACTTGACAAATCTACATTAAGAGCAATTATCAACAAATAAAATGTAAGTAAAATGTGTAAAAAGAGCAAATAAGTTAAAAGAGTTTGACCTTTCAAACAGCAGCTTGCACACCAAATACAGTACATTGACGGCTCACTCAGAACGGTCAGTCTCAACAACACATACATGTAAGACACTGCAGGACTCACCCATTTTGGTCTAGTAGTATTTTTGCTCCAACAAAAGAGAATTGGAAAAACAGAGTATTAATTAGAGTATTAATCAGTATTAGGGTATTGTATTAAAGGAAAGTCTGGTCATATTCAGAATTCAAACTTGCCATGGAAGAAGATCTCTGGTTCATTTAGATGAGAAGCAGGCCCTCAAAATCACAGATCTTCCACTATACTTAGCATTAAGTAACAGTTGATTTTCCTCATACAAGTTTTGTTTTATGTCAACTCATTTATATTGTTTGTAGATCTACAGCTACAGTTTATATGCCTGCCTCCATACGGCGTACTTTTACATTTGTGGTTATCTGAGATATTCAGGCTTTTTCTTTGTTAGGTTGTAGCATCAATTGGTGCTTATGGAAATCTGGCAATTTGAAAAGAGCTGCAGTGTTCTTACAGTTACTCTGGAGATTTGTTTTTTCCTTTTTTATATGAGTCCTTTATTGGCCTAGTGAATTGTGGTAAAATAGACAGACACAAAGTTACTGAATCATTCATCCATATAAACTCAATTAAAGAAGAAAAGCTCTTAATTTTTTTTTAGAAACCTTCAACAGTTCATTTTAACATTGGCTAGATATAGTGTCATTTTCAGCACTTTTAGCAACTACAAGCACCATGTGACGTCTTCTCAACCTTTTCCCAACATGTCTGACATGAGGGGTCATGGCTGCCCACCAGCTGACTTACAGTAGCTATTCTTTATTTATCTGTTTCATGAAGGTTGGCGTTTCTTTTCTGCTTTGCAAAACCTCAAAATAGATGGATTTTCCAGTATATGCTTGCATTCCTATTCTAGGACTCTGTGTGGGATGGTTATACAATGATATTTTGGCTACTGTTGATTCACTAACAGCACCAATAATCTAAACTGTCTAGACTGTCAGTTTTTATGTGCGTTGGTGCTGCAGGGAGGGTTTTTCTGTCAACACAAGAAAACACTTTTTCGTGTTTATCTAAGTCAGCAATTAGGCTAACATTATATAAGGCTCCTTTTTTAGGCTGATTAAACTCATATAATTTGCTTGAGCATAAAAATAATGCATCTACTCTGTATAACCAATGCAATGCAGCAAACTCACAAGTCAGCTTGCATCTAGTTTTTTATATTCCCCTCTCAAAAAAAAGATGGCGCATGGAATTCATGGTTCACTGACCTGTTGCTGTGCCGCATGCCTATGCTTATCTTATGTGACAGATGGGAAATTTGGCATTTAGAAAGACACATTCTGTTTTTAATGTATTTCTGTATGTCCTTCCAGTGCACTTCATGGTTTCTGCACTTATTAAAACCTTTTCATTAAAGGGTAACGCCGTTTTTTTTTTTTTTTTTTTACAACCGTGGTTATATTATTTATATTTATATCTTTTGAAAACAAAGCGGAGTGTGTATGACGTCATCCGCGTGCGCCGGCTGCTGTTCATTTATCCTGTCTGCTCAACTGTTGCTAGTTTTACTCACATGCCTGGAAGATGTCTAGTGCTACTACCACAGATGATCTCGCTCTCAAAATGGAATTGAACGATTCAGATTAGCTAGCCGAATGAATAGAAGGGGTAGAGCGTAGCCGCCTGTGGCCTGGGCTGCCTGTCACAACTCCAGTCTGGCGGGCGGATGACGTCATAATACACACTCCTCTTTGTTTTTAAAAAATATAAATATAAATATTATAAACACGGACGTCTGGGGGACAGTCATTCGCCTACATGTTATGAATGTTGGTGTACCATAAATGATAAATTATGAACACTTTATTTTGTGCCTTCAAGTCGTTTGCCCATAGGAAGATGTTACATGGATATAACCTAATGGAATATCTTCAGAACAGCTCCAAATGACACAAAACTCATATGGGTGAGTAGAAAATGGTGTAATAACTTAAAATCAAGGGCCCAATGTAAAAAAAAAAAAAAAAACGGTGTTCCCCTTTAACAGGAAAATAAGTGATAAGTATGAATTTTGTTGGGGATCGGAATCCACTTCAACCCCACGAAAAACTTGACATTTGCATTTGCAACAGAGAACAGGAGGCTAGTATGAACTCATTTTAGCAGTGTTGGTGTACCTTTTCTTGACACTTATGGAGTTGCAATGCTAATGCCTCTGAGTTTTGTAGCAGAAAAAAAAAGAATTCCCTTTGTTTAATATGATAAAGTAACAATTATATGGAGATGCAAAGCTTAAAAAAGCAAACATTCTACAACATAGATTGACAAGGTAGAAGGCCGAAGGAGAGCTATTTTTACCCCTTACCAGACAATACTAAAGGGAAGACATTATTCTATCCTTATTATAATCTAATTAAACCAGTTACTTACTGAAATAACTATATTTTTCCTTGCAGTGCAGCTTCAGGTTTCAAGTTTCTTAAAGTCATCTTGATTTCTTACAGACATAAGAGCAGCTATAAAAAATCTCCCTTCAAAGAGTTCCGTTAGTACCATTTACTTCCCATGAAGAACGATCAGCATTTTCTATAAACCAATCTGACTTTTTTTTTCACTTTGACTTGCTTTAAGTTAGGATTTTACAGCTGCGTGGTTGAGGGGGCCTTAGGCTGCTGGGTGCTACTACGAAGATGACAAAATGAACACAGCCAAGTGAAACCGCCTCAGTGGTACAGTAATTCTGTAAAACATGGACATATTAAAAATATAAACTAATATGAAAAGAGCAACTTTTGGACATTTTTAAGCCCTGTTTAAATAAAAAAAAAGGCTTTCGTCTTCTCTGAAGGAAGGAAGTAGGCCATGGATATCATAGAAATGTTTCCTGAAACTTTAAAAAAACAGCCTTTGTGAATGTGTTTCAAATACAGTGAGAAAAACAACCTCTTAGAACCCAGGCCCACTCTTTTTGCATTTTTCCGTTGTGGTTTTCATGTGAAAAATCATACCAGCCCCTGCAGGGTTTCTATTTATAAAGAAAAGTCTGCAGTATTTCAGATATGGGAGAGTTATGACACTTAGGCACATCCTGCCAGGAGTTTGCTGTACACATTTACTGTTGGTCAAAGTACTATATTCGTTCAATAGTTTACATGTTTATGACAATACATTATGTAAGTATGTTTAAAAATAATTGGATAAAATTAAATTGATAAAAACATGTAAACGGAGGTATAGAAAACTATATTGTTATTAAAGATATACTTATTAAAAATTGCAAAGTTGGCTTCTCAGAAATGGGATTCTGTATACATCTTATATGATGTAGCCATATCAGTCAGTCCTTTAATTATCTGCCCACAATAGAGTAGCATAGAAATCGATCTGAATATTTCCATTATTAAAACTTGAAGACATTTATGACCAATGAAAAATACACCCTGAAATATGACAACATTAAACAAAAAAAATGTTGTCTTCTTGTTGCTTTTTTTTACGACTCACACGGTTGGTCCTTTCACAATAAGCAGCCTGCAGCAGCTCTAATATTTTTACATTATGATGCTGAGGCACACACAAAAAAAATCAAAACAAATTATAGTACCAAGCTTTTAAAGTTACAATTAGCCTAGTAAGAAGTAATCACAGCAGCAAATTGTTTAACCTAATACTTAATTGAGTATCTTGTTTCTGTATGACTTTAGAACTCTTTTGCCTTATTCACAACATTGCTATTGAGGCTGGTAGACTTTTGAATTATTTTAAGTCTGGTCAAAACACCTCCTGAGCCACAGCAGCCCCAATGGAGGCATTTTGTTGATGCGCTAATGGAGGGAAGGCCATCTATTACATTTTGACTAAAGATATCTGCTCTGATCACATAGCCCAATTTACCAAGAGTCCTTCAGTTAATTTAGATGTAAGACGTCTTCTATTGGTTCTAAAACTGTCTCTTGCAAGTACCTACACTCTTGGATGTTACTCACCTTCTCCTGGTCCTTTGGGGTACAGTCTGCAAAGTCCACTTAATCAAACCCCTACAGATCCATGCTACCTCTCCTTTATCTCGGAAGTAAGCAAATCAATCAGTCATCAGTTGTCATCAACCAACTCAATCCTAATCGGTCTGCTTTCTCCCTCAGACCAAACAGAAATTTCAATTGACTTCCTGCAGTTCTCTTCTTCCAGATTATTGTTGCTTTTTGTAATATAACGTTCAAATGCACTGGTTCTCTGTGTGACTCTTTTGTGGGCCAAAAGACGACAAACCAACATTAGAATTGTGTTTTTATGTTAATCTCTAATTGTTTGTGCATCACCTGCAGCCCTCAAAATTGATCTCACAGCAATGGAAGTTAATTGTTTTAGTCAAGATTTTCTTATATATTTGAGATAATTCCTTAATGCTTCTAAAGTGATTTGTAAGAGGTGTAAAGTTAATAAAACCAGTACAACCCAGCTATTTAGGAGAGCTTTTAAGCTTTTAAGGGCCCTCTTACACCTAACATTCGATCATCAGTAAAAAATCTTGGTGTAATATTTGATGACAGGTTGAAATTTGATCGCCAGGGTAGTTCGGTCGTAAAAAGTAGCTTTTATCAGTTAAGAATTTTATCAAAAGTGAAAGGGT
>NW_015151199.1:18520-20443 GCF_000732505.1 Cyprinodon variegatus
TCCTTTGAGGTTTTTAAATCCTCTTTAAAATCACATTTCTTCTCCCTGGCTTTTAATCATGTCTAAGTGGACATTTGGCAAAATTGTATTTAAAATTTAAATTTTATTCTAAAATGTATTTTGATTGAAACATTTATTTTATTCTATTTTTATGTGTTTATGTATTTTAGCCTTAGCTTTTATCTTTTATTCCTTAACTGTGATTCCTGTGCAGCACTTTGGTCAACCCCGATTGTTTAAAATGTTCTTTATAAATAAAGTTTGAGTTGAGTTGAGTTAAGTGAACAACCCCCCTCCTTTTATTGTCATTGTTTATTTTATCTTTTCTTTTACTTTTTGTTTCTCATGCTCTCCATGTATTTTTATTTTACACTTACCTGTTTTACTCTCTAGAACAGGATTTGTTTAAATAGAAACTGCATTACAAGTCCAAAGTATTATTGTTATTACTAAATTATATAAATGAGACATGAAAGAATTTTCAGTTCAAATGTTTATAAAATTGCCAGTATTAGGGAACAAAAGGAGTGGATAAAGTAACAAACACACTCATTGAAAATATTTTTAAAAGGTCATACTCCATGTATCCATTTAAAATAACAAATTCGATTACAATCTTTAATATGCATTTTTTTTTTTTGCAAGGTAAAAAATCATGTTAATTGCTGTAACAGGTGAGATAAGACAATTAACAGCAATGATTGCTCGTCAAAATCTCTTTGAATAATTTTCTTGAGTAGACATCAATGTCTTTAAGATAGATATCAGAAGAAACATCTGTAACAGCTGTTAACTGACTCTTGATTTTCAAACTGTGGAAATATTGGATTTATCACTAAGAACAGTTTTCTAGTTGTCTTTAGTCATGCAAGGGGAAGAATATTTACACAACTGACCTTTAGAGGAAAGAGTTTTGAGAGTTATTATTGAGAGGACAGCTGGGGACTGTATGGTGCAAGCTGATAATGCTGCAAAAGGCCTGAATTAAACTATGGTTCTGCAGACTCTGAGCAAAACTTTGCATATAAGGTTTGTGTTTTCCAAAGCCAAGAATTGTTGTGGCAGATTAAGAGCTTCAAGTCAAAATTATCAAGGTGGGTTAAGACAAGGGGAATTTACAATTGATGACCGCTGCCAGCAGTTAGCATTTATTTAGAGAGCATTTATTCCTCTGTTTGACAGCATAAAAAAGACATAGCATTTACTTTGCTGTTGTTTTTATTGGGACCAAGACACCTCAGACTGTGCAGTTTTCATACACATCACAAATTGCATTGACATACTAAGGAGCCTGATTCATGTGTTCAATAGAAAGTGCCTCCCTCAGACTCACCCCTCACCATGCTGCAGACCTAACACACAAACAGAGATGCACATGAGCACATACACTTATATACCACTCCAACACAGCCACATTCAATCACTGTGGTGATTGTGCCTCAGCACCACAACACCTACCCACTTACAACATAAGTGCAGGTCCTTCATGAAAAAAAGGAAAAACCTTGAAAAACCTTATTTGGCTCCTACAGGAGTGGTTAATTAAGATTCAGGGTGTTTCGGCACAGATAATTTTTCAAATGGAACATTTTAAAGCAGCCTACATACTGTTACTTTTTGGGGCAAACTTTCATAAAAGTTCCAGATATGATTAAAAATCACTATTTAATAATAATAATAATACAATCAGAATATCTCCACTGCATCTATATTTTAAAGTGTTATAGACTATAGACTATGGTTAATGGCCTGTACTTATATAGCTTATATATCCCAGTTTGCAACGTCTCTTCAACATCTACAGTATTATTTAGCCCATTTTTTAACAATGATTTTTCTGGACTTAATCAAGACTGACGAACCCACGAGATTTAGCCTAAAAATCAAATGAAAAAGGGGGCATGCATTTATGTTCTCTGAGAT
>NW_015151199.1:21166-22592 GCF_000732505.1 Cyprinodon variegatus
GATTACGTTCTGGTCATACGTGGTTAAATCATGTACTATTTAACCACGTATGACCAGAACGTAATCTGGATATAATGGGTTCCTCTTTTGTATGTCATCCTGTTCTAAACATCACTAATTAAGCAAACCACTTAATGCAGTAATGTCGCTACTACTGTAAATGGCGGTGCTTGAATTCTATTGTCAGAGAACAAGAGAGTAAATGTCTACACATCGGTTTTTCCAAGACAACGATCCCAAACACACGGCTGCCAGTGCATGAGCCTGCATCCAGAGTGAGAAGATTAACTGTGTGCCAACACCAGCTGAGTCGCCGGATCTCAACCCCATCGAGTTAGTCTGGGCTGCGATGAAACTATACATTCGCTGCGAGGCCAAACCCTAGAGCAGGGACGAACTGATCTCTGATATAGAGATACATGTCATTTGCTATCAGTAATACATTGATTTGAAATGCAAATAAAAAACATTTTCTATGAGACATTTTCCTGACTTTATGTTTCACTATTATATTATGAGCTACTATATAAATCTTTTTTTTAAGCAAACCTGTAAAAATGTAATGATCTCAGAATATTGGACACAGAATTCGAGGCGAGACAGGCAGTGGGAAAGTTCAAAACGTTTATTAAACACCAACAGGTGCGCGGGGCTGCTCGTCTGCTGCGGGGCGGATCTCTGCAGGGATAGGAGAATACAGGTCAGAGACTGGATGTGGAGCTGAATGCGACTTGGAGCAAAGTCACTGACTTGATTCAAAGTTCAGTTCATTCGCGGAGAAACTCAGCAGAATCCAGAAGGGAGATTTGACCGAGAGCGAGCAGCAGAAGTCAGTGATGGAGTACATCACTGACCGGTCTCCCTGTCTGAGAGTCAAAAGTCCCCTTGAGGCTTCCCTACTCGGAAGAACTGGGCAAAAAACTGATTACTTCCAAAGAAAAATTATTACAAGAGCTGCAGAGTTCAGGATTATTCAACCACTCTGACGTTCCCCATAAGTTGGCCTTTCCCGCTAACAGAGAGATTACATAGGCCACCTTGGCTCGAAACGCAGAGGGCTGTAATTCAAAATGAATTTCGCACTGAGTCAGGAAGGCTCTGCATTGATCAGGATCCCCTTTAAACGCTTCAGGAGGGGACAGACGCGGTTCAAGAGAAGCTGGACTATCAGTAACAGACGTGGGCGCGGCAGCTGTCGCGGGCGGGGCATAATCAAGGATCTCCTGTATGCCTGATTCTAGCCGGGAAATTTTATTTTTCATTTAATAATAGAGATGCAGATAAATAGAAATAAACAGTTCTCAGATCGGAGGTGTATCTATAACTACGCAACCATTTTCATAAAATAAGATTATGCAGTCACTATGTTAAATTAATTCATTAACTTTATTTTATTCAAAAACAAAATAAAATAGCACAATATCAC
>NW_015151199.1:22936-69440 GCF_000732505.1 Cyprinodon variegatus
AGGGGGCATGCATTTATGTTCTCTGAGATACAGTAACAACCATTCAAAATGGCCCTTCACAATCAAACACCAGCCGAATGGCAGCCCACTTCCCTGCAACTCCCAACAAAATCCCCTCCAACTTCCAACCACTGGAGTGACCCCCTCTTTTTCCTGGGCGTGCATATTTTTTTTACTCTGACTCCACCCTTTCACTGAATTACAGGGTCTGACCAGGAGGCGGCGCCTCTCTTTAGATCTCAATGTCCCAAAATCACGGCAGAAAGAATATTTCAGTACAAAGATTGATGCTTAAAAAGGAACTGTAGGGGACATGACAAGGATCACCCAAGGGCCCATCAAGGAAAGTGGGGAAATTTTGAAAGGCTTCTACTGTAAGAAAGAACCTAATCTCTGCATGCAGATTTACTGATAAAATCCATGTCTGCTTGGTTATTGCATGCCCTTTGCAACCTATGACTGTGTAAAAAGTCATGATCGAAATAAGATCCAGCCTGCTCAATGCTACATCCCCAAGACAGTTGCTGTTATAAAAGGTGTACAGTTGAAAATCTAGCATAGTGTTCATTAAATGCACATATCTGTTCACCTTCTGACAAGACCCATTTAATCACGAGAGTGCTGTCTTTGTGCTCCCTTACCATGAGAGTGATGTTGACATCTTTTACAGTAATTGCTTTAATCTGTACCCGACAGTATAGATGCTAAAGAGGATCCTCTCTTAATAATTAATGTTTGTTTTTGCCATAATATCTGTGAAAGGAAGGAATGCACTGGGCTGGATGTTTAAAAGCTCAAATTGAAAGACAACACGATAAGCGACAGTCCCCTGAAGATCTGTGGGTAAAGAACATAAAAATACTCCCATGCAAAGTGCAGGGGAGAGAAGAGGAGTGGACTTCTCTGCAAATCAGCATTAAAGCTATTCTTCAATAACAGTTCCAATATATCGGCCTCTTCTCAGGCTTTCCAATAACACTTTCAAAATGTTTTTCCCTCAGTGATTTGTCTGCTAATCTGCTGTTATCACACTCACTTTTATCAAGTATGTGTTGCAATCAGAGCATCAGTTGATAATTCCAATCATCCTACAATGTCAAAATGCGGAATCACTTCAAATGTTTTCCCTACACTTCTCAAATACTTTTTATGTTGGAAGTGTGTACATAATATAGTGACTACATATTAGACTGTTTCTGAAGATCATTTCTATTTGTGGTTATACTGCAGTGCATGAAAGTTTAAATACCCTTCCATTAAAGACAAAAAAATCAATTGCCAGTAGAATATATAAAAAATGACAAAAATAATAATGAAAAAATAGAAATCATGACTGAATTTGAATATATATGTACATACATATATATATATTAATCCATTAAAAAAAAAAGTAAACAAACATGATGGAGCCCCTACACAAAAGTTTTGTGAGCGATCCTTTGAGGCAATCACTGAAATCTTATGTTTTCTGTAATGTTCCGGAAATGTTCAGACTCCTGCACCTGTTGACAGGTATGTTGGTTCACCTTTAATGAGCAAGGTCATTTAATTTGGCTAGAACAGTTTGCTTTTTGGAATTATTCTTTTTTAAAACACATATTAAAAATGAGTTTTTTATTTTACGAAATTATCATTTAGTACATTTTTGTTTATAATTTTTTTCAATTTTACGGAGGGTGTGTAAACTTTCAAGCACAACTGTATATGTGTCTGATTTCATATTCATGTTTGGTGGTGTAAAACATTCAGAATTAGAAGCCAGAAACTGATATTAGCCATGAACTACCTGTGATCTCTTAAATTAATTCAAACAAACCCTGACTCTTAAACATTCGATAGTGTTGCTTTTTTTTGTTTGGGGTTTCTGATTTATCTATTCCTTTTTGTATGTATTGTTTTCCTATAGTTTATTAGTTTCCCTTATTCTTTATATTTTCACCTGTTGTTCATTTGATAAGAAGAGATTTTTTAAAGAGTTTCATGTTTCAAGAGTTTCAATGCCTAATCTGTTAGTTCAAAGTAGTTCAAAGCAAAGGAAGGCTATGTTTTAATCACATCTGCCCTTTAGTATAGCAACGTATAGCATCAATCAGCCAATTAGATTTACTTTAGCTACTTATTTATAGCTTGCTTGTGCTCATGGTATAAATGTACAAAAACAAGTAACCTAATAATATTATACTGACAGAGATAGTACTTAGATTATTTATTTTAAAAAAGGACAAGTCTTATATAGACAAAGCCTTGTATCGCTTGGAAACATGCAAAAGCGATACAAGGCTTTGTCTATAAAAGACTCAAACTCACTGCGGATCCAGACATTTGAATTGAGAAAACTTCCTGGAGAGGTGGCGAAACGTCTTCAAATCTTGGAAACCAAGTCCAGTGGATATTTTTTGAATTTTTATGGAATGACTATGACCTGGATGACTGAGAACCTTCATCAGCACTATCGCCAGCTGTCTACGAGAAGCTGGGTACACCCTGGACAGGTCACACGTCTGAACTGATTTACTTTTCATTTTTGTGTGTTGCATGTGTTTTTTCTGATTTTGTTTGGAGGTCACATTACCACTCACACCTGGACACGCCCACAGCAGCGGCACAGGTGTTCCCCATCAGCCAAGCAGCGTGCAGGGACCCTGATAAAAAGGCAGCTGTTTGGTTGGAGGAGAGAGACCCTGGACATGGGAAGACAGAGACCGGACATGGAGAGCCGAAGCCGGACTTGAGAAGGGTCTAACAGAGTGGGTGAGGGAGAAGCAGCAGTAGATTTCTAGCGACCGGTTGCCGCAGGCGCACTGGAGCGGGCGTACTGGAGCGAGGCGCTGAGCCGCCCTGGAGCAGGGCGCTGAGGCGCACTGGAGCGAGACAGGATGGAGAGCGGCGCAATGGAGAGCGGCGCACTGGTGAGCGGCACAATGGAGACTGGCGCAATGGAGAGCGGCGCATTGGGGAGCGGCGCAGAGGCACGCTGGCGAGAGGACCGCGTGTTGGAGAAGACATCACTGGTGCCAGCTATGCTGGCGAGGCCCACACGCGCAGCATGCTGAAGAGAGGACCGCGTGTTGGAAAAAGGACTGCGTCCTCCATCGTGCCAACTAGAGCGCATCTTAGGACTATTCCATTGACTCTGCTGCTCCTGATGCCCTGCATTTTTATTTATTTATTTTTTTAATCCCTTTCTTTTAACTTATTTTTTTAGCAAACCCTTTTAGCGAGCTCCTCTTTTAAAATAAATTATTGAACTTTTAAATCTAATAAAAATTTTTAAAGCTCTGCTCACAATCGCCGCAGTCTGTTTGGTTTTATGTTTTTATTTTTTTAGATGATCGCACCTCTCGGGTGCCACACAGAGACAAACAGGACAAACAATTAACAGTCATGTTTTTGGACTGTGGGAGAAAGCTGGAGTACCCAGAGAGAACCCATGCATCGAACCCGGGTGTTCTTGCTGCAAGGCTGCAGCGCTACCCACTGCTCCACTGAGCTGCCCACGGTGGGGAAATCAGATACCTCTATTCATCTTCTGTTCTATGCTTTATGGTGACTGGGCTGTCTGAACTCATATGGGCCTCTGCACTGCAGGTGGCTGGCTTCCAGGTGTTCAAGATGGACTACGTCAATGAACTCAATGGCAAAGCAAAGGAGGGAGGTATCTTTTTTTACATCAGCTGCAGCTGTGACAGTCATGCGGCAGCACTGCTCCACAATCTGAAATATTTTATCTTTAACTGTAAATCATTTTACTCCCCCAGTGAGTTTGCCTCTTTCACCATATCTGGAGTTTATGTTTCATCGCTGGCCACCATGCACGAGGAACAGTGCATCCTTACTGAGCACAAACTGTCTGTGGGACGGATGAACCTGGCTCCTTTGTTATTATTCTGCTTTAAATCTACTGTACAACTCTCCAGTTGCCAGGGAGGGCTTCTTCTGTTTTCCGTACACAATGATTGCTCAGGACCTCAAGTAGGAGCTGAACATCAGATAACTTCCCTAGAAAGCACAGAAGAGGAAGTACTACTGTACCACTGGCAGCTGAAGAAGTTCAGCCCTCCAAAGACGGTGATGGTGCACTTCTGCTCCACCATCACTGAGCCACCTTCCCCTTCATCAAGATCTGGTATGCTGATGTCACCACAAGGGACAAGGGCAGGCTGCAGCATTTTATTTGGTTTACTGAAATAGGTTTCCATCTCTTTTTTCTCTCTTCAAATACTTTACACAGGCAGAACAAAGAGGAAAACAGTTAATGTAAGACAAACTGTTACAGACTCTCCTCTGGCTGGAGACTGCAGTCAATCTGGAATTTTCACAAACTTCTGCTCTTGTTAAAAGTGTTACTTCCTCATTGAGTGTTGCATTAGACCATGTACCTACCATGAAATTACAATTTGTTTAATTTAGAGCTGCTTATTTTGAAGCACAATGCCAGGATATACAGGAGTATTAGAATAGTTTGCTGGAGGAGAGTAAGAATTACCCCATGTTTCTATCTTATTACTAAGCTCACACAGATTCTTACTTCTGTTTAGCTGTGTATTCGATTGATTGATTGATTGATTGATTGACTTTATTGATCTCACAGTGGACAAACTTACACGTCACATCAGCTCATATAGTCAATAAGAGAAGAAGGAGGTGTTAAAGGAAGAAAAAGGTGCATGAAATATATACAGTACTATAAACAGTGTGTCCACATATGACAGTATTTTAAAATTATATATATATATTTTTTAGCTAGATTATTATAAAGGGTTATTACACAGGGTATTTATATTGGTAATTATATAGATGGATGTTTATATATATAGCTATTGTACTGCGTATCAAATATAAAGAAACAGGTTATTGCACAGTAAATTGTAATTACACATTATACATTGCACAAGATACTGCAGTTGTAGTTTTGCAATGTACAGTAGTGTCTGGTGGCAGCAGGGATTAATGACCAGTGGTAGTGCTCCTTTTTACAAACAGGGTGTAAAAGTTTTCACTTAAGGAGCTGCTCAAATCCTCTACAGTCTGGTGCAGAGGGTGGAAGGTGTTGTCCATGATGGATGTAAGCTTGGACAGCACCCTCCTCTCAGCCTTTCTCACCAGTTCTTTTCGGTCTCTTTCTGTCCCCCTCTTTGCTGCCAGGGGCCCAGCAGATAACAGCATATGACCGCAGTCATAGAAGGTTATAAGCAGGGGCCTGCTCATTCCAAAAGACCTCAACCTCCTCAGGAGATGGAGGCAGGTCTGGCCCTTCTTGTACAGGGTGTCTGTGATATGAGTCCTTCCAGTTTATTGACATGAACACCCAGGTATTTGAAACTCTCCACAGTTTCTATGTCCTGCCCCTGCATGTTTTATGGGGGAGTGGGGTGGGAGTCTTCTCTTGTACATGAAGTCCGAGGTGTAAAGGGTGAAGGGGAACGGAGACAAAACGGTGCCCTGGGGGGCCCCGGTACTGCAGACAGCCACCTCTGACTAACAGCTGCGCAAGCTTGCAGCAGCAATGAATTCATGGGATTCTTTACAAATAATATTAGATCAAACAAAAAATAAAATCCTTATTTTTCCAAACATGTTTAATTCCCTTTAAGTTAAACTGAAAAATTATTTATTGCTTCAAAATAAAAATAAAAGATGTGCCAATACAGTCTTGCAGTGGATCTGGAAAAAGGTGTCAGGATCCCAGTTTTTGTGTTTGTCTGTTTGTCTTGTCTTTTGTGTTTCTCCCTCCTCACACACCTGCAAGCTGTTGCCTCATCACCGGACTGCTCTTAAGCTGCTGGTTGCCACTGCTTCGATGCCGGAGTGTTAGCCAGTTTGGGGTACTCTAACCAAGCCTTGTTTATGCTGAGTCTTGTCTGAGTTTTGCATTTTGGGTTTTTGTTCTCTAGCCAAGCTGAGATCACATTGAGTTTTACTGAGCGCTTGTTTCTCCCTGAGTCTCAACTTTGTTTGTTCTTTGCCTTTTGGCAGGAAGCCTTCCTGCAAACTGGACCTTTTCGGACCGCCTTCTCCCAAGTGGGATCAACTGAGTCTTACACTGAGCGACGGATTCCAAACAGGAGGTTTGGATCCAGCCACCTTTGAGCACGCTGAGATAACTCTCAGAGTAAGGAAGTCATCTTTGCCACGACCCGTTCAAGTACTACAGGGAAACTGAGTTGCAACCAGCGGCTGCATCATTCCACTCCGTCCGAGTTCTGGGTAAATCCTGTTCCGCCCTCCACCGAATCAAATAAACCCTGGAAGACCAACACACAGACTCTGGAGTCTACGTGTCTCTCAGAGTTCGGGGGAACTCTGCACCGAACTTTAAATACCTTTCAATAAAACCCATTCAAACTTTTACTCTGTGTCTCTCTGTTTGGCTTCACTGCATGTGGGTCCGAGCTTTAGAAAAATCATGACAAAAGCCTTTGAAGGAAAACACTAATGTGTTTTTTAACAGTCTTCTAAAGAGCTTTCAGACAGTTTTCTGTAATGATTTTACTCTTATGAAGAATTCTTCTTTACAAAACCATCTCCAGAGGTTATAGAGGAGTTCATAGACTCTATCAGCCTACTAAACATTTTAACTTATTTGCAACCACACCATAAGATGATGGCAGAAGAGGTTATGCTCTTCACAACAGACTTATAGAAGATATCAAGCATCTTGCTGAAAAAACTAATTGACCTAAGCTTCCTTAAGAAGTAGATTTTGCCATTATGCATAAACAAATTCAAAGCGTTGCCTCTGGTAAGTCTGTTGTCAAGGTAAACACCAGGGTATTTATAGTCCTCCATCAGCTCCACTTCTTTTCCTATTATTGTATTAATATTTGACTTGTTTATTCTGTTTCTTCTGACATGTACAATCATCTACCCTGTTTTGTTCAAATTCAGGATCAGATTATTTTTATGAAATGTGCCAAAAAATTGTTCATCAGGTCTCTGTGCACATCTTCTTGTCCACTTCTGATATACCCAATGACTGCAGGATAATCATTGTATTTCTGCTGATGACAGAACTTAGGAATTGGAGGTCAGAGGTGTACAGAATAAAAAGTAATAGTACTGTCCCCTGCAATGTTTCTGTGCTGCTAAGCACTTGATTAGACATAGATTGACCCCTTAGTCACACAACCTGTGGTCTGTTTGCCAGGTTTGATAAAGGTGTTTGTTGATGCCTGTGTCTTGAAGTAAAAAATCCTATCAGCTGCAAAGCATCCAATACCTAAGGTAAAAAAAAAGAAACTGATCCACAAACTGAGGAAGGATATCAGAATCAAGCTAGCAAAGCTTAAACTTAGACTTAGACAGATTTTATTTTGTCATTTTCTACACGCAAGTGTAAACAAAAAGACTAGACTAGATTAGACTATTTAATATTTTTAAAGTGCAGGTAAGCAGCAGTGATAAAAACATTGTGATGAAAAAAAAACAGGAGTTTTGTTTTTTTTGTTTTTTTTTAGAGTTTTTTTACAAATCCGACTTGCAGCCACCTTGAGAAGTGCAATTATCTTTTTCATCCTTAAAGGTATTGTGAAGGATTTTTGCGAATTTTTTGAAAGACCCACCCTCTCCACTTTAAAAAAAAATGCGCGCGCGAGACCATGCACGAGACCATTTCTCTTGCACGCTCGGTTTAGAAGTTGCTGTTCTCATAGCTCATACAAGCTTATTGTGCCCGAACGTCCGCCCTACCCCTAAATCCCTCAATCACTATATAGAGCGGGGACTATATAGTGGACCTTATAGCAAACTCAGTTCACTGATTGTTCAGACAGATTATCACGGCTTTTTGCCCCCCTCAGCACGTACCTGTAAATAGTTAGTAAATAAGCCTAAACGTTTCCAGTTTGATAAGGAGAACAATTTTTTTAATCAATTTATTTAGAGAGAGAAAAAAAATGAAGCTTTTCGGAGAACAACATATTAAATAAACTTAAATGTTTGAGATTATTCAATTGTGTATGAAGCTGATTTTATTTCCCCCATGGACATTTTTTTCCATGAATGAGATGTTTGTAAAAGTTAAATATTTTCCTCTTTCCTCTAAATTCACTTTTCCAGATAAATTACAACTTATGAAAGTCCTTTCAAATCGTCTAGGGAAAAGTAGGGGAAAGACATGGCGGTCAACTTTTAATGGCCCAAAACTTATTGCATTTGTTGTGGCTACCTGATGTCATCTAATCTCTGGGACATTATTTTCATTTCCATTAAGCAAAACCGCTAGTCTGAAGAAGCATTTTTTATGTGGGTTTTTAATCTAAAAGCACTAAATGTAGAAAAAGTAACTTTGATGAAAAATATCCAAAACAATAACTCAAATCAGCTCTAAAACGACACACATTTTTTATTTCTATTTTTTTACTGTGACATAAAAGTGACATTTAATTTCCAACACCTGATGTTGGCATCCATCAACACGTTGACAAACCCCACCTCCCAACCCACACTCTCTTTGGCTTACATTAGGCCTGATACACTTCAGACACAGACAGCAACAGAACAGATGTAGCACGCTTGAGTCACCCCCACAGGAACAAGTATGTAACTGGAGGCCATGATAGCACCACTGCCATGAATATTATGTAAAAAGGCACAAAATGTATAAGCTCTAGTTTAATAGTTAGCGTATCAAAATATAAGGTAAAGTTTGATTGCTCTACTAGATGTTGAACTGGGAATCAATCAATCAGCATTTTGGTCCTTACTAATATCCATTCCAATACTTCAGTTAAAGCAATGACATACACACTAGGTCAGCATAGTATCATAAAAAAGTGTGCTGGTCTCTCTTTGTTTGGATCAGTATCATCCATGGCATTCAGTCCTCTGGACTTCTTGTGGTGAACTATGGTAACTTTTACCAATTTCCTTTTCCTTAAAGTCCTTTTCATAGATATTATGAGGCTTTAAGTTACAATTGTATCTTGTGATTCAAATATATTGGAGAGGGAATGGGCCTGGTGTCTTATTTAGTGCCAAGTGAGACAAACATTTATGGATGTGTAGTTATCTAATCATAAACCATTTACTCCCAATCTATTTTTTTTTCATTTAAACCTAATCATATTGCCAATTTTTTTTATGTGTGTATAAATTTGTTAAATCATTACCCTTTTCAAGTGAGTGGGAAGAAGAGAATGAGGAACTGAAAATGAATCTGCCGTCTAATGCCACCCTCCACGCTCTCTATCCTGCATTTAATTTGTTTGTGTTCTTCGGTGCAAGACATCTTTTTTGTTAATGTAGCTAAATTTCAAAACAATATAAAGACATGGGAAGAAGTTTCCTATCCGGGTTTTAATTTCCTTATGGGGACTTGTTTTTACTTCCATTTGTTTTTCTTTAATTTCTCTGATCTTACCAATACCCTAACCTAAACTCAATCAACATCATAGTCCTAAACCTAACCCTCAACTCAAAGCAGCATGAAAACCAGTGAGGAATAGGACAATGTCCTCACTTTCCCAGAATGGCCTCTCTTTGCTGGTAAAATACGAGAAACGGTTCTGGTTTCTCACCAAAATGTACAAGTTGCTGCTTCACACAAGTACCTATAAGTCCCCTTAAGGTAGCATATTCCAGGGAATTTTCCCCTCAAGGTAACAAAAACATGGTCACTCACACACATGTTATGTCAAACTATCCTTGTGGGGATTTTCCATCGCCTTCTATTGATTCATTTATCTATTGCCTTCATGTCTACAGTATGGCCTAACCCAGATCATTATTCTAACCCTAATCCTTATCAACACATACAGTGTACCTAAATCTAAATCTAACCTAAATTCATTTTCCACCTTAGTCTTAGGCCTAACCCCCACTCCAAAAAAATTACTTCTCACAGGGATCAGACATGGGTCCTGACAGTAGTATTTCTGGGAAATTGTCCCACTAGGGTAACAAAAACATAACCACACATACACACACCCATTCACACACATACACTTTCTAACCTTCTGAACTTGCCAAAGATAAGCAACAACTGTGCTTTGCTACTATTTTTGACTTTTTCAGTCTATGAGAAACCTATGAAAGTAAACTTCCCACAACAAGTTTTTTCTTCCCATTAAGATCATGAACCATACATTATAATTTGGTATTTCTGGCTCACCCTAGAGTTTAATCAATAAACAAACACCATGACTATATATAGGAAATTATTAACAACAGTTTTTAAACATCTTTTTTGGGTCTAAGTAACCATCATATTGTGTTTGTATTTTACTACCTGTAAGTCACGCAGAATATTTTACATTGGATCTTTTGTGCTTAGATGCATTTCCTTTTTGACATATCAGTGGAAGAGTACAATATTGTAACAGCTGAATAAATTTAGGGCAAGACCACCACTATGATGCAAAGCTGGCAAAAGCGGGTACACAAGCAACAGATTAAAATACTATATTTGAAGATTATATATCTAAAAATAATTATAAAAAATTTATAAATTTATAAAAATCTTGAAAATTTGTAGAACCCTTTTTTTTGATTGCTTAACTTTTCTTTAACTGACTACTCTCTAGAAAAGCTTTACATGTCATAACTTGGAACAGAGGAACCATTATTCAGGCAAGACATAAAGTGGGATTTTTCAAAAGCATTTATTAAAATAAACAGGTCTGTGAGAACAGCTGCTAGGACCTCTGAGGCAGGAAACTCTGGAGCGTGGAAACACAGGTTAGTAACCATGTAAATCTAAGGGAGGATAAATATGAACATGAGTCACTACGCTGTCAGAGAACGAGGTCAGAGAACGAGGTAGGATCCAGCCGGTGGGCTGCCAACAAGATGCGATGGGTGCACCCTAGAGTGTCCCAGATGGTGCAGCCCCAGATAACATGCAGGAGTTCGTAGCCAGGTCAGGCAAACAAATCAGGACAGGAACAGGCAGGTTCAGAGGACCTGGACTTCAAAGACAGTTCAAGCAAAATGTTCAGATGGGAACTGGCAGGCTCAGTGGTTGAGAGGTAGAACAGGTCAGGGTCAGAAAATCAGAAACACCAAGGAACTCTAAAAACACCCTCACCACTGGTTAGGGAGAACAAGAATAATCTGACCCTGATGAGTGGATGCAAGCACTTTAAAAAGAGGCAGGAGCAGGTAGATCAGTGAATGGACTGAGTAATTAAGACAGTCATCAGTGCCAAGGTCATGTCATCACAATGTTTAGTATAATATAAACAAATCTCTAACACTGTCCTTTGTCTAAGCATTTGTAACATTCTATATTACTTAGTTACTTTATTAAGTAACTTTTCACACAATGTCAGAGGATAAATAGGATTTCTAACAAGGCCTACTGTGTAGTTCAGGATGAGTTTTCTTTGTATGTACAGGAGTGATGATTTCAAGGTTTGTTTGGCTGTTTTCTTTACTTACTGTTAAAAGTTGGAGACAGTAAATTACATGCAAATAAATGAGTTGTATGAAGAAAAATAAAACCTTAATATGCCAGAATATTTATCATTTTGGACTTGACATGGGTGGTTGGGAACTTACCCTAAGCCATAGGATCCTATTTATTGACCATGCTTACTGTACCATGCCTGTCCACCTTTCTGTAAGAGAAAAGCATCTGTAGCAATCAGCAAACCTGTTGAAGGTCTAGCTGTCTCAGCCACTTCTAAATGTAAAAATGTAAAAAAAAAAAGAAAGAAAGAAATAAAAATGAAAGCTTGCCTTGTGTTTTCTGTTCCCCAGAGGTAAGCTAACCTCATTATTTTCTCCTTTAGATCACTTCACAGTTTGCAGGTAAGAAAACAAGCTTCTTCCCTTTTAACATTCTATTAGTAATTAAATTATTCTTTCAAGCTTTTTTGGTAAATGTGAGTGTATGTTTGCGTTTTGCTCAAAGAACCAAACCTACAACCATTCTCTTATACCCAAAATGTATAGACAACCTTATTATTTTACTCTCTAAAATTTTTTAACGTGTCCATTTGTATTTTTCCTTCAGTATCCTTGTGTTTAACAGGAAAACTATATGCATTAAAACAATTGGAAACCACATAAAATGAGAAATAACATTTGTATAACAACAGTTCATATAACACACAAAGTGCATTGTCTGTATAATGTGATTTTGTAGTGGATGACATATTAATAAGTAAGAGTTAAAGTAAAAATGATAAATGGAACTTGCTAGCAAAAATATTGCCAGGCACACCTTAAGCACTAATGAGGATGTTTATGTAATGTGTCATCATAGACTGAACCTGTATTATATGCAAAAATGTATTTTAAAAGAGAAGGAATGAATGTGGCTAAGTTCAAACTAATTATTAACAGTAGAATGTGATTCACCAAGCTCATGTACAGTATAGCCCCTATGTGTGTGTCTGTGTACATATATATATATACATATACATATATATATGCACTGCTCACAGACTGATTTCCTCAAAAGTCTGTTTTTAGACACATTTTGGGGCCTGATGAGAAAACATCCAGGTAGGAGGTGGTTGCAATGCGCTCGAAACTCAACAATGTCCATTTAACAAAAGTAAGGATCACGTGTTGAAGATTATTAGCCTAATGGATGCATGTTGTAGTATGAGTGAAACAGTAAAATAACTGAACAAGAGTTTTTTCTACATAAGCTGCATTAGTCAAAGCTTACTGTAAACACCAATATGGAAGCAAATTACAACTAAAAGGTTGCCATTAATTTGTTTGTTGTTTTGTGATGCTCTAGCTCGAAAAAATCAGACGCTTTTTATAGAGCTGATCTGGTGCAATATAAATTTATGATGCATTGGCTCCCTAATTGGATAGAGTTGGGAGGTAAACATATTTAAAAGTAGACACTGAATGGTTTTGGAGGGACTGTACAGCTGCTGTGTCTTCTCCAGAGAAATAAAACAAATACTGCATACCCTTCACAATCTGGCCACCAGATGTCCTGGGGAAGTAGGGTCCATATTTAAATAAGCTAATAGACAACCACATCGTTGTCTGGTAGTGTTGAATTTGATCAAAAATGCCAATACCTTTACAGATAACCATAATCTATCTCAAAAATATTTATAACCTTGTTATGGCTGGTGAAACAAAAAGATGATAGACAGGTTTAGTAAGCTCAAAAAAAAGATCTCACAGAGCTGTGAGAAAGCCATGCAGTCGTGGGCATGGATAGTAATTAATTTCTACGGCTGCAGATCATTGTTAGCGCTTTAAAGGGCATGCCTGGGATGATTTTACAGACCTGGTCTGCATTTTCTGGAAACACTGAAGCAAGACTCATCCCTACCAACATTCTACCAATAGTCTGACTTAGACTTAGACAAACTTTACTGTCATTTTGTACACACAGGGTGTATACAAAACAAAATTTAATTCAGTACAACTCTCAAGACATTTCCATTTCTTAAAGTGCATCAGTGATAAAACGTAAACATGCTGATCAAATGTAAAAATAAATGATTTACAGTGTTTCCAACATCTCCCTGTTTTATTCGAACTGACCAGTCTAATGGCAGTAGGGAAGAAGCTGTTTTGGTATTTGCTGGTCCTGCATCGGATGCTTTGAAGTCTCTTCCAAAAGGGGAGCAGGGAGAACAGTCCATGGTTGGAGTGTGAGAGGTCATCAATGATCTTACGGGCTCGGGAAACACAGCACTACTGTAGGAAGAAATGTCTTTTATGGAGGGAAGATGAACCCCGATGATCTTCTCTGCAGTTCTCACTACTCTCCTCATTTTCTTCAAATCTGCAGGGTTGGTGCCTCCACATTACACAGTGTGACAGCTTGGAGCAGGTGGGCTCTTCTCATCCTCCTTAGGAAGTACATGCACTTTCGTGCCCTTTTGACCAGTGAAGTGGTGTTTACAGTCCAGGTGAGGGTGTCTGTGATGTGCATCCCCAGAAATGTGGTGCTGCTGATCACCTCTACAGCTCAGCTGTTAATGAGCAGTGGAGCGTGTTTAGGCGGATTCTTCCTGAAGTTGACGATGATCTCCTTCGTTTTCTTCACATTCAGGATCAAGCTGTTATCTCTGTACCCTCCCCCAGCTGCTCCACCTCCTCTCTCTGAGCAGGGGGAGACAGGGCGCAGTCCTGAGGGGAGCCTGTGCTTAGGGTGATGACATCAGAGGTGTTCTGTCCGACCCGGACTGACTGAGGTCTGTTTATGAGGAAGTCTAGCAGCCAATTGCAGGAGGTTGTATTGAAGCCCAGCTGTTTCAGTTTTCCTATCAGATGCTGTGGGATGATGGTGTTGAAAGCTGAACGGAAGTCCAAGAACAGCATCTGCATGTGGGTGTTAGTCTCCTCCAGGTGTGCTAGACACAAGTGAAGAGCAGAGGAGATGATGTCCACAGTGAAGCTGTTCCATCTGTAGAGGTGTGATTGAAATAATCTTGGCACACTGCATCTCGTTGTGGTATGTAAGCGGCAATGGTTGACAAAAGGGCCCTGCAGAAGATAGTGAGGGAAACTGAAAAAGCCATTTAAATGCCCCTACACTATTCAGGATCTGTTTCAGTGCAGCTGCAGGAAACTAGTTCTGAACAGGTTTCCTTACTCCTCACCAACATTGTATTGAACTGCTGCCATCAGGCAAACAAAATCAAAGCATCTATCGCCCCATTTTCATTGGCTCCACTTAGCCTGGCTCTACCCTACCCCACTCATCAAACATTCCCATTACTGTTTTTTATCAGTACTGGTAGTGGCTTTTTTCAGCCCTTCCCAGAAGTAAAGAGAGGGTTGAAAAAAGCCTGTACCAGTCCTGAAAATATCAATATAACCAGAAAACACAACAAATATCAATTTGACTATATGATCTGGTTGAACTGTAAAGTGCCTTGAGATGACATGTGTTGTGAATTTGGTGCTATATAAATAAACTGAATTGAATTGAATTGAAAAGGCACTAATGGTGTCAGAGTTTGGTTGTGGTTTTGAGGACCCAAATGCAGAGGCAGGGAGGCAGAGGTAAGTTTCTTGAAGATTTAATTGAATGATCACAAACAACTGAGGAAGGAATACAAAAATCCAACTTAAAATGTAACACAAACCAGAACCATGGAAACATCGTGGATTCAGGGAAAGGCGAGGAGAGACGAGCTAAGACGAGGAACCAGCAGTGAGGAACTGCACAGGGAGAGTATTTATGGTAGACTGAACAAAGAGAGGACTAACGAGCAGATTGGGACCAGGTGTGAAGAGAGGAGTCTAGAAAGGAGCTAGGGAAAAGGAGACCAACACAAGAGGGCAACAAATAAAAACTTAAGAACTCAAATATAACCAGAAAACACAACAAAATAGGAATTAAACCAATAATACTAGAAAACATAGAGCAAAGTTAAACTGAATACTCAAAAGAAAACATAACAGATCAAAGATTATCTGCAAGTAACCACCTTCAGCTTCATTCTCTGTATTTGGGTTTGGGTCCTCCTCTTAAACGTCCAACCAAGAGTTTTTTTTTGCATATGTGACAAAAATTTGCTATGCTTAATTTGCTATGCTTAATTTGTTTGCTTTTTTTTTTTGTTTTTTTTTGTCCTGATTCAGATAGTGTAAGGATTCAGATCCAGATAGGTCTGTTTTATTTGGTGTAAGGTCTAGGTGGTACACTATGGATTTATCATTATATATTTTTTTTTATGTTTTTAAATGCTTGGACGATTTTTGGATCTTTGGACTTTTAGCCTGATACGATACAGGGTGTTAAAAAAAAGTATTTTTATGAACTCATTAATGCCAATCAAAACTCCATCCTGAATGTGATTATTTACAGAATCACTGAGTTGTTTTTGTATTTTTGAGTAATGCATCTATTTATATGTGATTGCAGAAAAGCTAAAGTTAATCCACTGAAAAAATGGAAGAACTTTGGGGGTGAAAGTGGATGTATAATAAATTGCATATAATCCTTATTTCTTTTAATTGTCACACAACTACAAATCTCTTTGTATTATCAGTTCATCTTGGTGTAGCATAGAGCATTTTGATAGAGTTTTAAACATTTTACAAATCCCTCACATTTACTCAAATAAAGGTGCGTTAATAGTAAAAGTGGAGACTGTCTTCCATACTATGCAGCTAAAACACCTCATGTTTGGTAAATGTCTCCTCTTGTGCTCCCTGGTCCTTCTTTGATCAGGTTGTAGCAAACAAGCCACAAGAAAAGGCATTGTTTTCATGTAGTCTGAGTTAGATAATCACTGATAAAAGAAACAAGTCTAAAGTTTAAACCAGGCATTTCCAACAGCTCATGAGAAAAATTCTGTGAAAAAATAAAATAAAATCCTAATTTGGTGCAGACTTTGAGCTTTGATGGGGTGATGAACAAAATAATATTAGGTGAAAGGGAAAGACCACTGATTCATTTTTAGCGTGGGAATTTTCATTACTTTTGATTGAACTGTATAAACATCAATTGGATGCAAGGGATTGGAGCAAAGACGTCGAACAACTAGAAGGATCAGAAGGTGATCCAGAAGTAGCTGTGGGAATCTGGCTCCTCTGAGATAAGTGAAAGCATGAGTGGTTGTGTGGGCTTTAACATGATGACGCTCAGAGCTCTTTCCCCCTGGAGAATAATGGGCTGAAAAGTGGAGACACTGAACACAAGCAGAGACGCACAGAGAGCAGCACGGCGGTTTCATAAGCAGCGGCGTCTTCCTCTCTGTGCGCACAATGAATATTTTCTTCAACTTGAGGGGGAATATAGTGAGACAAGCAGCAGAAGAAAGAAATGTTACAGGTATGTTTTTTTATTATTATTTTTTTATCAAACAAAAATACTTTAAAGTGCGTGTTATCGCGTTTTTACGCCGAATTTTTTCAAGACTTGTGGCTTTAAAACTATTACTACATAATACAGATACAGAAAATAAGCATTCTTGTGATTTCCGAGTTGCTTTGGAGTTGGGAATGTCTTCGGATTTAACATTTTTAAGGTTCCATTTTTTACGCAGTCATATTTCTACATTTAGAACCGGAGTTGCATTTTCCTCCTGTACCACCAGATGACTCTGACTGATGTGAATTTAATGCAACATTTCACTGTTTACAGGAAATAGAAGAAAAAAATATGCAAACAATTAGATGCAAATGGAATGCATTACCTGGGATTTATTAACTTATATATGTACAGCAATAGGCTCAGACATTCTACTAAAATTCCTCGGATCCGTTTCAGTATAAAACGCAGCAGTTTTCTCAGCAGTTAATGTTTTGTCTCAATATTGTCCAGTAGATGGCGAGACTCCAGCTGGGGACTTCAGGTTGAGAAATCAGCAGCTTTAACCCTGCTGCTGTGACTGATCAAAAGAAGAAAAGATGCTGATGCTGCTATGGAGGCATGAAAACCGGGAGGACAACCCGCTTACATGACGTCCTTATTTTTAGATCCAGATGCATCATGGTAGAGGATTGCAGCGGAGAAAGCCCAGAGATGAGCCTCTGCTTGTAGCTGCTTTTTTAGATCAAGCGTTTTTGTTATGTAAGCGCGACTGAGAACTGTCATTCTGAAGAATAGGAGATCATTAAGTTTTTAACCAACAAGATGCGGACTAAAAATAGCGTTAGTTTGCCTGCATCATTCTTCTGCTAATATTGATGCAAAGAAAGTTGCTGCTAGTATTGATATTTAGGATTGGATAGAGGGGGCAGGTGTGCAGGTAAATAACAAATTAGGACGCGCGTTAGTCTTCAGTGCTGAGTTTTGGGATTTATTTTCAACTATAACCAAACCTTCTTATGCACCATCCGGATTGGAGGTAACTGAGTGAAGGAGCTGATTGAACCGAACTATCAGACGTGTTGTTGTTGTTGGGTTTAATGAACCCTGATGTTTAAGGTAAATCTGGTGGACAGAGATCTAGAGCTGAATTCCCTCCCCCAGCCTCAGCCATCATCTCACCTGTCCCTGTTCAGGGGGGGTTCAACACTCACTTGGATTTACTGATGGGAGACAGACTGTGTTGCCATGGCAGAGGTGTAAGCACAGTTTGTCAGTTTAAGCCAAAACTGTGTTTAGGATGATGGGACCTCGGACAGAAACGGGGACGCATTTAGGTAAACGGATTTCCCTTAACAGTTTAATTATTTTTTTATTGTTGTTTTAATTATTTTACTCTGTGGAGGTTCTAGACCAAATGGACCAAGGGGCCAGGAGGGGGCCAGTGTGTTTTCATGGGGGCACAGAAGAGCATAAAACAAAAAAACAGGGCAAGGGATTCAAATAAGATAGCTGCATGAAGTTAGGTTTCTATTCAATTAGGTTTAATTAAATTCTGTCTTCCAACTGAAAATATTTATTTTTGGCTTGAAAATGTTTATTTGGATTATCATTAAAATCTAAATAAAATTCTCTTAGCTTAGCAAAAAAGCAACTTATTTGACTTATTTGGAATATTAGGTCAATATACATTTATAATTTAGGAATTTAGCATTTTTTTTTAACTTAATTTAAGTTGAAATTAGAGTTTTATATAAAATCGGAATTAGAAATCAAGTAACGCTTATAAATTCAGCTGAGTATTTTCTTTAATTTGTTTTGAAAAAAACATTTAGCAGAGTAAAACTGGGAGCCTATCTCAACACTACTGAAGCTATCACCTTATTGTCTTTAAATAATTAGAATATTAGTGGATTTTTTTAACAAAGGATCCAAAGGACCTATCGGTAACCATGTCTCTTCCAGTGCATACCATCGGTTGAATTTCTTTTAGTATTATGTCTTCAGTATAGGGGCCATAACAGGGGCCAGGACATGATCTACAGGGGCACTGGCCCCTGTTGGCCCCTGTTTAGAACCACCCATGGTTTTACTATTAATTGGCCAAATGAAGTGCCATGGTAACATTGCACAAGGTGCACTGCAAAAACTATCTAAAACTAACTAGAAATAAGTCAATTGTTAAATGAAGTGTATTCACACGTAATTAGAGTAGGAAAATAAGATGGTCTGCCAATGGAATGATGATTTTTACTCCTAGAACATGATGATTACATGATATAAGACAATGCAATTACTTTTTCTCATTTTAAATGTTAATTGTCTTTTTCCATTGGCAGAGTGTCTCACTTAACTCCACAATTCAAGAAAAAAATGCACTTATTTTAAGAATAAATGATGTTTTCTGCTGTGTAAGAAGCTTTCTGTATTAACCTTTCTGCTTATCACTGATGTGATGGTGTTGAGCTTGTAACTCTTCTTTTTTCGTTTAGTTTTCTCCTTTTCAGTTGTGGTTAGGTTTGTAGTTGTATTCATTTAAATAAATTAAGAGAATAGTCTGTTTTTATTAATTAGAATACTGCTGAAAAGTGCAAAAGGTGAAAAAGGTTATAAAGATTACTTACGCATATGACTATTATAATATTTTGCTTACAGCAAATGAAAACCAAGTGTTTAAAATTAAAATCTTACATAAGACCAATTAAAATCCATAATAACACAAGAAAGTACTTTGAAAACCTGCTTTATAGATTTTGTTTGTTTGTTTTTTTTGTTACTGAGTGGTATCTTGGAAACTTAACAGGTCTACTACCATTGGATTTAAAAGCCCCCTGTCTGTAATGCATTGCTGCATTGTTTAACCATGAGTGATAAAAAATAATGATGATAAAAAAAACACTAAAAATGATTATGTTATTCAAGTAGAAATTCCTTCTTCTATTCAGAGAAACAATTTGACAACGATTTTTTTTTTCTGTTTAAGCAGTCCCATTTTTACTTGTGAACAAAGGTGTCTGATTTTGCTTTTAAAATAATTTTAGAAAATTAAAGAAAATCCATCTATTGCCACTTCCAAATGCAACCAGATTATTAGCTCTTCAGTTCCCAGAGAATGTGTACGTAAATATATATTCATGTCTTCAACTATAAATGTGAAGCTATTCTTGATTTATTTAGTTGCATTTTTTGAGGCAAAAATAAGTCTCAAAGCTGCACTGTATATTGATGATGATTCAAGGTATTTACCATTATGTACCAGCATGTTAATCTTATATGTATTTGTAACAGGAAGATAATAAAAGTCTACAAGAAATATAGTGTACTGAAGGCAAATATTTTTGCTCTTAGTGTTCTTAAAATACATAGATGCAGCCAGAAACATATATATATATATATATATATATATATAATTTTAATATCAATCCATTTTATTCCATACATGAAGTGGAAAAGTAAAAGGAAGGGCCTATTCATTGTCACAAACTGCCTCATCCAACCGGTAAGCATTCAAGGATTGCCTGTTTTATTCCCCTTAGATACACAGATGATTTCACCATATCTAAATTTGTCTTCTACTCGTCGGTGCTTTTATTGCTCTATTCCACATCAGCACACATTTGTCGTCTTCCCTTTCCCTTCTCTCTGTCAGTGTTTGTCCAGGTGTTTGCCATGGCTGATAACAGAGAGCATGTCTGCTGCTATTAGCCCACTGATTAGCCCACACTATGACCACCCAGGAACTCATCCACACAGAGTACACAAATTGGAATTATCCACTTACTGTTTGTTTAGTTTAAGTATAGACTGCAAACATTCTTAGTAGCAATCAAAAAACACATGCATGAATTTCTCTCAATATGTCTGACATGACAGAGCTCATATTTATCTATTAGATATACTGTACTGTTTAAATGCATTAGAAATATTTTTATTTCATATATTTGTTTCCTGTTTTTGAATTTATTTCAATGTCCCTATTTGCTTCATAAGCATAAGATAGGCATAAAATCACTTTGAAATGAGGATTCCATACTCATACTCTAGGGTTGGTTTAATAAACACATACTCTGTAGATATTGGCCTCTGGTATTGTTACTCCACCTTTTGTGAATGAACACGATTGCGACCATACAATTGCATTACTACATATTAGTGCACTAATTCCTATTTTTAGGAAAGCTAATCTAAAAGAGTGGTGACTTAACTTTGGGAAGTCTTAATTTGTTAAATAAGCACCTTATGCAATATTGTTGAAGTAGTGAATTTTCAATAAGTGCCTTAAATCCTGCTGCTGATGTTACTCCTTTCTCTCTTTCTCCAATACCCCCCCCAACACACACAAGAAGGAATCATGAGTCCTCCACATCGATCATCAAGTTCCCATGGAGACAGGTAATTGTATGAAATTTCCTAATATTTGGCTCTTGGTGACAAGGATGACATTGTTGGTGCCTCTCGACTCCTGAAAGAAAAACCCACATTGGTCACAGAAATAACTTAAATGAAAAGTTACAAATAATAAAAAACTATATGAAAATGAACAAATCAAAATAGAACATTACTTTTCATTCATGCTTCAACAAATTGAGTTTAGAAAATAAAGTGAAGAAAGATGCCTGGAAAAGTGCGATGGTACCCTTAACTTAATGTTTTGTTGCACAACATTTGGAGGTAATCACTGCTACAAAAATACTCCTGTAACTTTTAATGTGACTTTTAGTCCATTCATTTTTATCCCATCTGTGTTTCAAGAGTTTATTCTTTGAAGTCAAGTTTGAAGTTCTGTTGAAACATTGATGAAAACAATGTCTTGACTTTCATTTCTTCATTCTGATAGAATTGTTATCTATCAGAATCAGAATAAAGTTTATTGCCAAGTAGGGCTGCAACAAAGAATCGATAAAATCGATAAAAATCGACTAGTCATCATCCATTAGTTGTGTCGCGCGATTAATGCGTCATCCGCCGCCGCCGTCATCACAGAGCAAGTCAGCGCTGCAGGTGTGCAGTGTTGCCAACTCAGCAACTTTGTCGCTATATTTAGCGACTTTTCAGAACCCTCCAGCGACTATCTTTCAAAAAAGCGACTAGCGACAAATCTGGCAACTTTTTACGGTGTCACTGGCGGCTTTTGGAGACTCTTACGTGAAAGCATGTATCGTTCCTACTCCTGTCCTCCAGCGGCAGCTGCTGCCGTGAGGCTCCCCCCCCCATCCCAACCCCGTTCACCCGCTCCCGCAGGAATCCCTCTCAGCGCTGCAGTCAGAGCCGCAGGATGTTTCAGCGTCCAGACTGCAAATGAAGCGCGCATGCGCTGGGATTGACGGCGCAAATTGATCACAATAATTAAAATAGCCTTTATAAATAAATTAACTTGTAAATTATGAGGGCAAGGCTTTTAAAGTTTCAATCTTCTGGCAAAGATAAAGTAAAGAAGATCCTGCAATTTATGGAAGTAAAGCAGAATAAAATCCAGCAAGATCAGAAATATGTCAATTAATTATATGCCACATTCCCATGTAAATATCTGTCTTTGGAGGATGTGTTTTTTAGCACCCCTAGTTCTCTCATTTTTATTCCAAATACAATTTATAGTTTGAATCACAGGGCTATTTTTATCTCTATGGTTAAGTATTTTCTCAAGTAGCAACTTTAACTGCTATACTTTCCTGTCTTAAAAGGCAGAACTCTTCTAGTCTAAAAAAAACTCATTTGATTAAATGGGGGGGGCTATTGTTTGAGCCCCTTAGGGGCTTTTAAAAACAAAAATGTCTTTTTATGCACTTTATGAAACAAAGTACCCTATATTTTGTGGATGTACAGCTACATTTCTCATGTAAGTTTGCGTAGTTTTAACACAAACATTTATTTTTCATATTGCACCAGTACAGTTAATGAGCAACCTGTACTTGTGTGCTTGTTTGTTCTGTCTAAAATGTTTATTTTGGAATAAAGAGGTTAATATAAAAAATATTTTTTGTCCGATTCATCGATTAATCGAAAAAATTATCGGCCGATTCATCGATTTTTAAAATAATCGTTAGTTGCAGTTGGTTGTTTTAGTGTCTTTCTGCTAATTTCTTTTTTATTCTTACAGAGTCTACTTTGATGGTAGAGGGGTAATTTTTTTATAATCTTAATATACATTTTTTAATTTTTAATGTTATAGTCGATAAAAAGTCGAATTACTAAATCTGTATCTTTGTTTTTGGCGTTTATTAATCAAAGTTTTATAGAACAGTATGTTTTTCTTCAGAAACATCCTATTGTTCCACTTTAGTGTGAGCATTTATAGCTATTTAACCATCTTATTATTCTGAAAATGTGAACACAGCAGCCAACAACAAAAAAAAAAACCTTAAAAAGTTTAGTTTAATTAAAATGTGACAGTTTAAAAAAAAGTAGAGCTTAAATGTAAGGTGGAATGAAAATGGAAAATATGTATTTAAAAATCCTTTATGCTGTTAACCCAACATAAAATCCATTGCAACAAATTGCTTCTAGAATTTACTCAATTTGTGCAACAGTCTTTCTGTGTGTAATTTAATCTCCATTTTAATATAAGTGTTTTGCAAAGGCATCAGGGATATTTTAGAGAACATTTGTGAATAAACAGCATCATCAAGAGCAAGGAACACATCAGACAGGTAAGGGATAAAGTAATAGCAAAGTTTTAAACACCTTGCAAAGCACTTTTAAAATCCTATTAACAAAAAAAAACTGTGCTGAAAAATTAAAAAAATAACAAGACATCAACTTAAGAGGAGCTGCTAAGATCAACAGCACAGAAAGGAAAAAAATCTATTAGCAGGACAACCATTAGCTGTGGACAACTCTGACTTAACCTCTATGGGAGAGGGTCACAAAGGAAGACATTATAAGCAAGTTAAAAGTTTTGTTTTTGCCAAGTCATGTAGAACACTGCTTGCATAGAAAAAAACATAAAAAAACGTTTTACAAAAACAAAAAAATATAATACATATTGAAATCAAGTGGCAATAAATTGAAAATAAGATTACAGATTGAAAAACATCAGCAAAAAGCCTGTTTAAACGATGTGTTAAACAATTTTAAAAGAGTCGATTGGAGGCATGAAAGGGAAGAACAAGAAAGCTGGATTATTTCTTCTGGTTTAGCTAAAGTGACCATGTGTCACAGTTTAGAAATGTTCCTTTAATGAAGGAATGAGATTTTTCATGTAAGTCAGGGCCGAGGGAAGAACAGAATATTACACCAGAGTGCTGAATGCTGGACTTCGAAGTCCAACAAAATAAAAATAATGAGCCTGATGGAGTTTTATATCTAGTTCAGGACAGAGGTGTCAAGTAACAAAGTACAAATACTTTGCTATATTAATTAGAAATTCTGTCTGGAATAGATATTTTTTAGACAACTTTTGACTTCTACTCCATACATTTTAAAAATAGTATCATTAGTTTTGCTTCATTTAAGCTCATTTTTTCATTTTATGTTCTGTTGATATAAAAAATAAATCAATAAAACCCATCAAAATCATTTGTTTCATCAGGATAATGAATTTCTTTGTGGTTGGACTGGGTTCTGCACCAACTTGTTAGCAGAATATGACTTAGACAGATTTATTTGTCATTTTGCTAGTTTAAAACAGAAATAAATTTATTTTGGAAAAGAGCTCTGGACAAATTCATCTTTTTAAAAGTGCAGCATTGAAAAATAGTAAAATATATATATATATATAAACAGAAATATAAACATATTACTGTAAAATTACAGTTCTAACATTTTTTAATATATATATATATAATGTTAAAATATAATAAATCTAATAAAATACAATATAACCCATTTTACAAAACATTCAACAGTCTAATGGCAGTGGGGAAGAAACTGTTCTGGAATGTATAATATACCAAACTTGGTATATATAACTAAGATGATGCAAAGTTAGATTTAACACTTTTTCCATCATTTATAAAACTAAGAATATTGTATATGAGGAAGTTACCCAGAATTGTAGAAAAAATTCCTTTAATAGGGTAGTACAATACCAGAAAAAGGTTTAAAGCACTTTTCCTTAATTGTTTTTCCTGCATTATTTTTACTTTTATAAATTGTTTTCAAAATTGTACTCTAACAATTCTACTTGAGTAAAAAGCTTAAGTTGATACTCTAACTTCTAGAAAAGTATTTTTAAATAGTAGTATGTATACTTCTACTTGAGCACTGAACAATACTTTTGACACGTCTGCTTCAGGAGAATGTATAATCATGGTGAGGCTTAAGTCAGGTGTGTGGCAGCAAGGAGATATTTCAAAGAATGGGCTCCTTGAGGAGAAAGGTTGAGAACCACTTATGTAGAGGACACAGTGATGTGTTTGATGTAAAACTAAAATATTAAATATCACATAAAACACAGCTTTGCTGTCATTAAAGATGGTTATAACCGGGTTATGGTTTGATAGAAAGATGGATGTATTTAAAACAGGGCAACCTTAGTAGAAAACCCTACAAAGGCTGCAAAACACTTGAGTGCAGTTTGCAAGCTCACCTTTCAGGAGGACACTAACTTTATACAAACATCCAGAACTGCAGTGGAGTGGTTAGGACAGCATAGTTCTGTGTAAAGCATCCCAGCCACAGCTCAGACCTAAATTTGAATTTATGTCTGTAGTTGAAAATGAATGTTCACTTAAGCTCCTCATCTGATGAAACTTAAACTGACAAGTTTTGCAAATGAGAAATTTCTGCGTTACGATATGGAAATCAGGCAGAAATGTACACTAACAGACTGCAGCTGTGATTTCAGTTGGGCTCTACAGAGCATTGACTCTGAGATACTTAATATAAATTCATGCACCACTTTTAAGGCTTTTATATGTTAAATTTTTAAAAGCATGTATAATTTATTTTGTCACCATGCCGTGTCACAGATTGGCATAAAGTAGTGCCATTCTGTCACATTAAATTCTAGTAAGATACATGGAAATGTGTGAAAATGTAAAGAAAATTAGCACATTTTTAGAGTATGCATACTTATTTAAGGTGCTCTAAGTCCTAATTTTCCCATGGAGATTCAAATTATTCTAATTATATCCATTCCACACAAAGCCATGATTCTGGGAACGACTCTATAGTTCAAAGAATTGAGCTAAAGTGTCACATTTTGACTGAAAAAGCAGACTTGTTGATGAGTAGATGCTGTTCTGCCTCTTGTTGTTCAGGTCCTCCTCTGAGACCCTGCAGAGAAACAACAGCAGCAACTCCGGTGTTATTCTGGATATCTCGTCTCTTAAGATAGCAGATGTGGATTCAGAGGTGCCTCCTCTTCCACCTCGCTACCGCTTCAGAGATCTCCTACTGGGGGACCAGACATTTCAGAATGATGACAGGTAGCAAGAAAACACCATATTTGTTGTTCTATAGCATGTGATTGCCTGTCAAGAGGAACGTTTGTGTGCCTTCTATGCATGCATGGATTCTTCTGTCTTGGGAAAAAATATCTCAAGTGAAGCCTACTACACAGCAAGTTGTGCTTATCTTTTTATTTATTGTTTTGCTGAATTTTCCATGATGAGTTTTTCTTAGCGGCAGTAGCAGGACCTTTCCTTTTGGTTTTATGTGTGGCTGAATTAAAATACAGGCAGTTAACTTTACTTTTAGTCTTTATTTGAAAATGATCTTACTCTTTTTGAAAGTTTGCAACTGCTTTACTTTTAATTAAAAGAAATTAACATTTTGAATTGAATTGTTAGACCTTTTTTGGTTTAATTAACCCATACATTGGATATGAAATAGAAATGGAAAGAATAGGTTTTAAAAAAGATTCCGTTTGTGGCTAGTTTCAGGACTTTTTTTTATGTAATATTCCTTTTTAGGGCAAAAAAACATCATTGCCTGCTGGATAGTAAGTGCCACAGTTACTAGCGTGTTTGGAGTCTCCTAAGACTGGGAAGATTTTCGGCTCTTACTGCGGTCAGAAAGCCTGACTAACAGCTGCTGTTTATGACCCATGACAGGAAGAATTAGCCTCAACCACCACTGAGCACTATAGGAGCTCTCCGTGGTGCTGAATTGAAACAAAGCTAAAGAGAAAAAGTGGAAGGCTGCTTAACACTATTATTGTTTTGTGACTTCCAGTTTCATATGAAAATTCAAGGAAAAATTTTACCTCTAGGATCAGTGTGGGCAGGCTTGCATATGCAAGGAGATCAGTTAGTAAAAAAAAAATCCTTAGTTTGCATCCCAGCTGGAAACCTCATTTTATAAAGATGTAGTTGATTGCAGGTGCCGATTTTATACCTCTCGGTATGATTTGTTCAACATGTCTATTACTTTGCTTTTTCATAGCTATTGGGATGTCATTTAATCATGTATCATCTATTAGCTTGTATCATCAAAAGCATTAAGGTGCTTGGTTACTTTATGATTAAGACCACTATTTATATTTATAACTGTTTCAGACATTTCGTGGCCTATTTTCAATCACCCAGTGGTGTTAGAATACCGCAAAATTGTACTCAAGTAATAGTAGCACTAGTTATCAAGAAAAGGTTCAATTAGGAGTAAAGAAGTACGTGGTAAAAAGTCTTCTCAAGTATAGAGTGATTGATGGATTATAACATCTGATTTATGTCTAGAAATGTTGCCATCAGACAGACTTTTAGGCAAGATCTGGTATTTTAAAGAATAAAATACATTAAAAGATACAAATGAGTCATGATGATTACAAAATATAAATTCCTAAAAATTAAAAAACTTTATTTTTTATATTTTCCAACATGAAAACTATTAAATGAAATCTTTTAGTTAGAAATGTATAAATGTTACTATGGGGTATTCAAATTTCAACATTTACTGTTTACTGTGATCTATGAATAGATCAATTTACCTACAGTAGACAGAGCAGCAGGAACATTTACATTGATGATTTACTAGAATAATACCCATGTAAAAAGGAAATAATATGATATGAAAGTAAAACTACTTTTTTTAATTACTCAAGTAAATGTTACTGATTGAATATAGCCAACTCTACCCACCTCTGACCATACCTATAACAATTGCATCATATTAAAAATCCTTCTGACTATACTGAGAATATATACATCGTTTTTTGTTTGTTTTTTTAATTCCAGGGTAAAATCATTCATTATAAAGTCTTAACAATAAAAAAATAATAGTTATGGTTTTTTTATTTAAAAACTGACCAAAGTATCTTTCCATTACTGAACTTATAGAAATGCAGTAAAATCCTAAATGGTTTTAAGATAATGTAATATGTGCAATTTTTACTCTCAACGGAAGTCATGGTGTAGTAGTCTTTCCCTATGAGGATTTGGATTCAGTGGTTTATGTCAGGCCTTCTGAGTTGCATCTTATATAAATGAAAAAATAATACAGTATGATATTTTAGTATGAGTTGGAATATTTATAAGTAAATATACAAATTTGTTTACTAGCAGTGCACCTCTCAAGCCCTTTTTTATTGTTTTTTTTTTTTTTTTTTCAATCTTTTAGTGTCTCTGAGGCCTCCTGTAGTAAATTGTTGCCAGTATGTTTACTGTCAGTGTACAGTAAGGCCTATTATCTCCATATGACATCTAGAATGGCATCGCATTTGAAAGCCCCTCCCCCACAAGTGGTCATTCTGCTTTCTGAACAAGTCTGGTGATTTCTATGTAGGTTTGATGTTTCCACTGGTGCAT
The DNA here is from genome assembly GCF_000732505.1 of Cyprinodon variegatus. Classification (NCBI taxonomy): domain Eukaryota; kingdom Metazoa; phylum Chordata; class Actinopteri; order Cyprinodontiformes; family Cyprinodontidae; genus Cyprinodon; species Cyprinodon variegatus. The sequence continues at coordinate 51,311 of NW_015151199.1, forward strand.
ACCTGTTTTTTCTTAAGTATAAACAAAAAGATGATAAATAGAATTAAACTAAAGGTGGATAATATATATATATATATATATATATATATTTTTTTTTTTTTTTTTTTTTTACAAATGATTGCAATGAAAAGCTCAGACATTTATTGGGAATGACTTTTCCATCTATGCTCTGTAACGTATTTTAAATTCAATTACAATAAGGGGATTGTTTTGTTCATAAGAATGCTTCCTTCAGTTTTTTCCTGTTTTTGCTGATCACATTGTAGTTGCAAAGGGTAATTAGAGTCTGTTGCTTGGCTACCGACAAATGTATGGTTGAGTGTATGCTGGCATCCATGTGTATGTGTGTGTGCTTGATGCAAGCAAACAGCTATATCATTCTTAGACACTGCCAAGAATTTAATTTTACAGTAGCCATTGTTTCCTTAAATCAATTAACTTGGAGTTTTACATGCCTGTAAGTTCACTTTATTGTAACTTTATGATATTTATATTTTTCTGCAAGAAAAATTGTGATTTCTGGACTCTGTGTAGAATTGAAAGCAGTGACACTGGACTTGGCCGAAGAAATTTTCTAGTTAATTATTCTTATTCTCGTTGAGTGTAATGCAAATTTACAATTTATATAATGTCTTATAAATTGTGTAGCTTACAAAAAATGAGAATTAGCTGGCCAATGTGTTCACTGCAGTTTTGTTTCTGACAGTCATCTTAGGTTTAGTTTTGGTCTTAGGCTTCAGGACAAAAACCATTATTAGTCTTAGTCACATTTTAGTAATTACGATATGTGATAGTTTTAGTCAGTTTTAGTCGACTAAAACGTAAAAAGGTTTTAGTCTAGTTTTAGTCAGTTTTATACTGCAAAAAAAGTTAACCTTTACAATTTTGAATAACAACCAGATTCTTTACCGGACTGAAAGCTCTTGCCTAGATACTATAATTGCTGGGTTTACAATACAGCTGTGCACTTCATCATTGCTGTTGGACAAAAAACTTTGATTTATAGAATTCAAATAAACCTTTTTATGAATCAATGCCCTACTTTCTAAAAAAAAAAGTGCTCGTGAGAGCTGTGAAAAAAGCAGATCTAGTTAAACACATCATTAATATAGCAGAAAGATAAGCTAACAAACTACAATAAGGGAATGGTTTTATACATATAACATTTCCATCCCAAAGCAAATACCTTAGGATCTGCTATAAATTATGTATTACACACATCAATAAAATCTTCAAAAAAGCAAAGAAGAAAAACATTCTCCTTCTCCTTTAGCAATTCAGCCTTTATTTCTTCAATTTACCCCTCGGATACTGCTGCTCAGGGGTCAAAGTAGATTTAAATACTGAGGGTTTTGATGTAAAAAAAAAAATAAAAAATACAGAAAGAATGTACCTAATTGCCATGTAAATCCATGGCAATCCAGACCTAAACTGAATGAATATGCTAACAAAAATGTTGACATATTCAAAGTAAACATAGAAAATGTTTTTAATAAAAATAAACATTTACATCATGTTTAAAAAGATAGAAACGAAAAGACGCATATCTGCACAAGAAGAGCTAGAAGAGCAGTTTGTCAAAGTTCAGCGTGCCGAACCCGACCATTCTGGATTGTTTTCTCCCCTGCCTGCTGCCATGATCCATTTGTGGTCATGCAGAATCCGCACCGCTGCAGGCCAGGTGGGCTGCTTGACCAAACAAGACACAGCTGCACTGCTAATACTGCTTAGCTCTTCTAACAGAATACAACACAATGATGCATTTTAAATGTCTGACCAACCATGACTATTCATGTTTTAATCATCAAAGATCCATGTTTAGCTCGTCCCTTTCTTTATCGCCATGAAAAAAATCAAGCGTCAACGAAGTAATTTCATCATCATTGACAAAAACAACACTGGCTCACTGGGTGTTGAGTGGAAAACCTAATAGCTTCAAGGTTATCAGGGCTAATTAGGGCTAATGAGTACTAAATAACCAGATAATAATTTCAAAGGGCATTGACAAAAATCAACTAATGTGGACTAAAATAAAAAAATAATACATCCACCTATGTTATTGCATCTTTATGTTTATAAAATCAGGTCATTGTATGTCTACATGGCCAACACATCATAGCAGTGGCTTGAGGAAAAACCTAAAAAATCTGAAGCTAAATATAATTTCTGGTTTTGAAAAAACCTTTAGACAGAAATAACCCATTTTTATTTCATGTTAACTTGTCTATTCTCAAAGCATAAGAGTATAGTTTCCACTCTAAACAGGTCGATCACTGAAACTGGATTTTTTTGGCGTTCTTTTTAGCACATCGATATTTTTGCAAATTTTATTGTACAGGCCATTTACCATTTACCATGAAAATGTTAGCAATGATCAAATGACCACACTAACTTCTCCAACCTTTTAGCAGTGCCATTATGCTTTTTAGAAGCCAGTGTGTCTTTTATAACTGTCTGAAATAACCGAAAGAAAGTTTGTCATCATGCTCCCTGTGTGGACTCTTTAAATTTCGATTCTTCAACCACATTCATCTTCATTCCACATCTTTTGGTAAACAATAAAGGATTATAGTTTTCCTTTGTGTGTTTCTACACATGCATAGGCTGAAATCAACTGGTCTGGTTAAATGTTTCTTCAGCTACTTTAGAAACACAACTCATTACATATAGTATAAAAGCAAAATGCTTTAGTGCAGCTGTTGCAAAATTGGGGGTCTAGAAATAATGTGCATGAATAAACAGGGCTAAACACAAGCTTAGCTGTGACCTAACCCTCAAAAAGAAAAGCTTAACTTCATATTTCACAATGCTAACTTAGTCCTGTGAAAAAGCTAATCCTTTGTATTATTTCCTTGCTATCTTAAGCAGCTACAGTATAGGCCAAAATGGTCTTGTATTTTCTTTGAAATAATTGGTTCTGAAGAAGTTACTACAGCAGTGCAAGCCCCTGACTCCCAGTTGATAGCTAAGTCTTTGTGTGTAGAGATAATGTGTGTTAGCAGTGAGGCTCTGCCAGCTACCTGTCCTTTGGGATCCCTTCTCCCAAGCAGAGGTGGAGATGATTTATATGTGCAGAGAACTATTGTGGTTGCAAGCTGGCCTTTAAAGAGGTCCAATCTAATTGCACAGGGCCCATGGTGGAAGTGTTCTAGACTGTGGGGGCATCATTCACTGTATCTATAAATTGTGGGCGTTAGTTGTGCTATGAGTAAATCATTCTCAGGTTTTATTGCTTTACTCTGTATGCATTCATGTTTCCCTCATTAGCTGGTAGATTCCTGTTTTTATGCATTTCGTTTCTATCTGCATCAGTTTAGGATCATGTGGCTCTTTTATCTGCTTTTAGGTGTACTGTAGATGTTCATGTAGTTAGTAGTTAGTACTTTGTAGATAACAAAGGTGTTTTTGTAAACCTGTGTTTAAAACAACTTACAGTACTCATAGGATTTGTGTTGATATTTTATCCCCACCCAAGTTTGCATTGAAATGAACAGTTTGTTTCTATGCAAAAATTTAAATTTTTGATTTATTTTTTTTAAGCAAAGAGGAGTCAAATCAATCAACATCTGAAAAAAAGACAATAGGCCTCTTTAGCTATCATTTAAAACATCCTCAACATATTTGTAAGTTAAACAGTTACACAAAATCCAATGTATTTTATCAGAATTCTATGTGATTGACCAACACAAACCAGTGCCTCTTTAAAGTTTACAGAAATGCACAGACTGTCATTGAACATGCAAACTTTTTTGTTATATTCATTTGAGATTAGATTATCCTAATGATTGTCTATTTAACAGATTATGTTATTAAGATTGTCCAAATTCCATAACTATGAAGCTGCCGTCCAGTGTGGCATCTTTTCAAAAATACATGTTTAGAATGTCTTTTTGAAACGTTAATGTATTGGAAAACAAACAAAATTATTTTTATAATTGACTTTCTTTCTGCTAAGGTGTTCAAAATGGAATGCAAATCCGTTCGCTTCAAAAACACTTCAGCAAATTATAGACCTTGATCACATGCCTCCAGCTGTGATGTCTCTGAAGACTCTCCCCCAGAAAATGCAAAGAAACATGTTTGAATTGTTAATATTTTTCCCTCCTGGGCGCAGTATAACAGTCTCTGCGATCACATGTTTACTGACCTGCATGCCTAATGAAATCACTGTCGGGTGTCTTCAGTTTCATTCTGAACGCAGTTGATGGAAAAAAAGAGAGATGGTGGAGAGACAACCATCGGCAACGATGTCGACACACAACTAAGATTGAATTTACCAAGCCTAACAATTCAGTTACGTTGCTTTTTTTTTTTATTTCTCTGGAAAATTCTTTACTGTTTGTACAAGATAATTTTTGGAACTTATAAAAATGAACATCACAAATCACACAGCCTCCCCCGAGCAAACGTGAGTCTTGATAATGACTCCTGTTCTGGCAAGAGAAACACAGAGACCACTTTTGACCACAGAGATCACTTGTGAGGCACAGCAATGCAGAAACAAACATTAAATGTAATGCTTCTCTCTCATTTCCAGGGAGACATCTGAACAATAACTAAACTTTTTTCCCAGTTGAAGAATATGCTAGCAGAAAAGGTGACCAAGAGGATGAGAGAAAACAGAAAGAGATGTCACACAGTAGCGTGCTGTTTATGGCTGTAATTTAGTCTAGAAAGGTTCAATGATTTGGTTCTAAACTGGCATCTATTCTTGCTTTTATTCCAAATTTGTTGAACAATGGTTACCAATAATGTTAAGATTAAGTTATATGGATCACTAACTGCTAGTGTTGTGGGTAGGTGTGTAGTTAGAGCCTGGAGATTGACGTAAATGACCGATAAAATGCATGATGACCGTTCAGACAGCAGACGCTTTGAAAAATATCCAATACGTACCTGACTTACTAACACATATGGAAGTGACACAACTGAATTTTGGGGGGGATGAAGGGATCAGAATTGGGCTGCTATACAATGAAAAATAGATAATATCAATTTCCAAACTTATTTATGTTACTTCTAAATCAGGGGTGTCAAACTGGTTCCAGAAAGGGCCGTGTGGCTGCAGGTTTTCTTTCCAACCAAGCAATAGCACACCAGACTCCTATCATCTCATCAAGTGAGTCCAATCTGAACCTGATGACATTATGAAATGACTGGAGTCTGGTGTGCTATTGCTTGGTTGGAAAGAAAACCTGCAGCCACTCGGCCCTTTCTGGAACTAGTTTGACACCCCTGTTCTAAATCATTCTTCTACCCATGCATGAACTGAAACTCCTAATGATATGTCATTCTCATAACACTGGTGAAGAGAAACAAATTAATTTCATGTTTCCTTCAGGAGAAACTTTTTTGATTTGATGACATACACAGGGGATAGTGGTGTTGGATGCGGTTGTCGGTTCAAGCCTTCTGCTCCTGTTTTCAGTGTCGTTGTGTCCATGGGCAGGACACTTCACCTGCATTGCCTACTGATGCCAGTGTACGGCATTCGATCGCATCTATCAGTGAGCCCCAGGGCAGATGTGGCTACATTGTAGCTTGCCACCAACAATGTGAGTGTGTGTTTGTTAATGGGTAAATGACTGAATGTAGTGTCAAGTATCCTGATTTGAAAAAGCATCGCAAAAGTACAGGCTATTTACCATTTACCAAAACATTTAAGCCTATGTAAGCTCAGGAGATTGAATCCCCAACTCTCCCATTAGTGTACAGATGGCTTGAGCTTTCTCTGCCACAGCAAGACAGTTTAATAAAAGATAAGTATGTCTATAGGGCACATCAAATACAAGTTTTTGTCATATACAGTTTTCAGAAAACTTTTGAGAAGTTAGAGATTGAATGAAGTAATTTCAAAGTCTGAGAGTAAATAGCTGTTCTTCATCATCCCTTTTATATAAGTAATCCTAAAGAAAGGCTCAGTCATCCCTGGCTGGCATCCAGTCTAGTTTTCAGGCCTCTGTACTTTCATAAATTAAAATGCTGAACCAAGAGATGAATCTCATTTCTCTTTTTAATCAGGCTTTTAAATAACTCACTGAAGTTTTGTTGTGATATTTTTAAAAATATTGTTGTTAAAATGATAATTATTTTAGACATTACAGCGACCACCAAGAAAAGCCAGGATATGATTGAAGAGCTTTTCACCCCAGCTTTGTTTGACCAAATAACACACCTGTTGTTTCCATTTAATTAAACAAAGACTTAGATAGCGTCTGAATATTCTCTCTCTTTTTAGCAGAAAAGTCAGTCATATTAGAAATACTATTTTTCAGCCGTGTCTTTGACGTCCCTACTGCTGTTCAGCCTGTTATTTTGGATAATTACCTTACACCTTGTTGTCGAAATGAAATAAATAAGAAGGTTAACTTCATGAAAGTCTCTTCTTGCTTTTTAAACATTTATACTTGTATCCCGGTTTAAAGATGTTTTTCAATCTACTCACCCCTTTGTGCATACTTTAGTTATTGATTTTCTCTACTCTGGTCAACTCCCAGTTTACTTTAAGAATGCTGAAAGTCTGGATTAGATCATTCTCTAGAGTACTTTTTCTAATCAGTATTACAAAGAAGATTGTGGCTAGGTATCCAAAACAGCTATTTTAGATAAATATAGCATTTTTGATCAAGTGCAGTCAAAATAAGATAAGTCATTTGACAGAGAAATCTGAGTCTTCAGGGAAAGTTTTACTTTGGTTTTACTGTAGATTATAACATTCAATCTTTTGTCCTTTATGTTGTTTATTATTTCCAAAATGTTTCTTAGCTGAGTAGGATTGTGTCGTGGGCAGAACTGGAAATGTTTGTTCATGTATTTGTTTTATTGAGTCTGCAGGTTTTACAGAATGGTTATGCAACTCGTGGAGCTCCACTGCCCCATCTATGAACTGAAAGTCGTAATCTTTATGTTTGATTTGACTTAGAAATTGATACATTTATAATGGTAGAAAATGTGCAGTCATGTGGCCTCTGTCTGTTTACACTGCCATGCTGGACGGCATAATAAAGCAAGGTATTTATTACAGAGATGTAATACAAAATGAGTCGAGAATCTGCTGAGCCAAAATTGTCTACATATATTGGACATTTAGTTGGTTAGTTAAAACAGCACTACATGGCAAAGAAATCAGGACTGCCATCTGTCGGACATCCCTGAGTTCGCCTAACACAAATTTTGCTAGTTGTAGTTGGTTGCCAGCTCTGTCTTTTCAGGGCAGCCACCCATCACCCTTGCTTTTCTGGATATATTCCTTCGTTAGTTCTCTCTGGCTCCTTTGTAGAGCTGTGAATCTTGCCTCCTTGGCACCAGTCATCCTGCTATCACCTGTTTGCTCTTTCTTATCTTATTACCCCTGTGCCCAAAGATTTGGAGAGTACATCCATATATATGCTTCCAACCAACTCAGTCAAACTAAGCAACTACAATTATTTAGTTTGTTTACAGGTATATCACTGTGCTAAGCAGCTCAATAAATCATGGTGATGATGTGGACCAATTAAATGAGTATATTCTCTATCTTAGGCCCATCTAAAATCTATACCCTACTCAGATTGATAGAGTACTACTCATTATCACTTGACAAGATAGGTGATGCAGACCTTGCAGAAGCCATTTTATGCTATGATGGCCTTGTATTGTTGAAGAAGGGAAAAGCGATGGGGAAGCGGTTCATAGTGCTGTATTCTGCAGTCTAACCTGTAAAAGTTGCCAAAGATCACTCACCGCAACTTTAAAACTTGTCCGTATGCATACTGAATATCAGTTTCTTTCAATTTTTTTTTCGTATACCAATTCATGCTTTGTTAGTAAACGCTTTCATTCCAACTTCTGCCATGGCAGGCACTGCATCTGATGTAATCAGTTTCATTAGTGCTAAGCCACAGACACAACATCCAAATGCATATCATTTGTGGCAATAACTGGTGATTTTAATCACACTTTACTGTCTGCTGCACTGCCAAAGTTCCAGCTAGTGTACCAGAGAAAACCAAAACTTTGGACTTTTTCATCTTTTCCATCTTTTTCCACTTATCTGGGGTCAGGTCGCGGGATTGGCAGCTTCAGTAGGGAGGCCCAGACATCCCTCTCCCCATCCACTTTGGCCAGCTCCTCCAAGGGAATCTAAGGCGCTCCAAGGCCAGCTGAGAAACATCTTCCCTCCAGCGTGTCCTGGGTCTCCACCTTTGGACTTGTTTTATGCAAATGTTAAGGACTCCTACATCTCTGAAGTAAGCCCTCCTCTTGGGAAATAAGATCACAATGTTAGTATGAGCCACTTTATCAGAGATAACCTGCATTAAAAAGAACTGTAAGAAAATGGTCACAGGAACCTTAAGAAGCCCTGGAAGGTTGTTTTTATGCAAAAGACTGGGATGCACTGTGTCAGCCAAATGGAGAGGACATCAATGCATTAACTGAGTGTGTGACCAACTACATTAACTTCTCTGTAGATAACATAATCCCTACCAGAACAGTGACATGCTTTCCAAATAATAAACCATGGATCACAAGTGATCTGAAGCAACTGCTCAACAAGAAAAAACAAGCCTTTAAGAAGGGAGACAGGGAATTAATGAGGCGTATACAGAAGCAACTTAAGGTCAAGATAAGAGAAAGCAAGGAGGCATACAGGAACGCTGGAAACCAAACCCCATTAGAACAATTTCAGAGATGTGTGGTCAGGGATGAAGAAGATCAAAGGCTTCAAGCAGAAGAAGGATCAGTCAGAAGGAAGTCTGGACAGAGCCAATGAACTGAAAACATTCTTCAAGAGATTCATTTCAGGAACAAGCTCAGCATCTTTCTCTCCTGCCCACAGTCACATAGACATTCTGCCCTTCTCTGTTATTGACTATCCTGTTTCTATTAGTTTGTTATTAGCCAGATAAGAAGAAGCTGCTCTCTTCAGTTTTCACCTGTCTATCTCTCATGGATGAAATTTTGATTTCAGACCTGGGGGGGACGAAACTTGTTTTTAATATATAATAACTAATAATAATAACTAACTTCAGGGTGTTTGACCATCAAGTCACAGACCCGATTCAGTGTTGCATCAGATGTTAGTAAAGTGAGCTTCTCAGGAGTGACAGTGGTGACAGCCAATCAAGCAAAAATGGCCAATCAGGAGCTTGTGGGCGGTCTAGACTCAGGGAAGCGGGCTTCAGCTTCAGCTGCAGTTTTCCGCTTGGTCCTATTACTCGATTAGTGTACTGGAGCGTAACATTGTTTTGGACAGCAAAAAGTGCAGAGGACCAAAACAGACGTGTGAACAAGGTCCGGGGACATGTCCCACCTGCACCCACCAAGATTACATCCATGCTATCTCTAGAAGTCAAGCATAGAGGTAAGCAGTTCCTGATGGTATCATCCCAATAGTCCTGTGCAGAGGAACTCTGTGGGATTTTACAGCACTTCTTCACCCTTAGTCCAGTCCCAGTCCCAAAGAGGACTCGGCCAACTGTCCTTAGTGACAATAAACCTGTTGCTGTAACACTGTGAGGATCATATTCTTTGATTTCTCCAGCACATTTAATACAATTCAGCCTGACTTACTCTCATGAAGCCTTAGGTGGATGCATCAATGATTGCCTGGATCAACACATGTTTCCCTGCAATAGACTTTGTTGATGGACCTTCTATCCTGCTGGAATCGTTGACATTTTGCACCACTGTCTTTGTTTTATTTAATGTGGAAATGAGAATATACTTTGAAAGTGTGTGTGTGTGTGTGTGTGTGTGTGTGTGTGTGTGTGTGTGTGTGTGTGTGTGTGTGTGTGTGTGTGTGTGTGGGGAGGGTGATATCTCTCTTCTAGATTGTCATTAGCATAAGAGTTAGATTTTAGAGGGGCTGTACTGACAACTTGATTGTGTGGGAGCTGAAGAGGAACAATCAAGCTGAAGCTATGTGTCTGACAAGTAATTGGTGTGTCGGAGCGTGGGTGTGTGTGAGAGGGAGTATTGTCTACACAGGTGTGTAGATTCCAACTGTGGGTGTACTTCTTGCTGTCATTTATAAAGGAGGGGATCTTTTTTAAGGATAAGAAAGAAAAAAGGCTCGTCATACAGGGGGATATCTTAGTTTTCAATATGATTAAATTTAGATGAGACTTTTTTTATTGTCTCATAAGTTGAAACTCATATAGACACAGAATGATAAGTGTATGATTTGTATTTGAAACATGAAAACAAAACATTAGTGGCCTGATCTTCAAAAGGTTTGTAGGTATTAAAAAATGTGTTTGTTTGCACAACTCAACTGCACCTGCAATATAAAAAATTTTTCTTGCACTTTTAAAGATCCAATGCAAACTCACGCATGTACATGTTTGGACTGCCATAAATAATGATACTAGAATAACTTGCATTTGCTATAAAGCCTCCATTTCCTCTCCAAACTATCTGGGAGTTTTCTCACCTATTAAACACAGGGTGCTGGCTGAAGCATGATAAACAGAGTTAACACTTTTAATTGGTCCTTTAATCAACTCCTAATAGCATCTTGAGTGTCAAAATGTGGCATTTGAAAGCAAGAACAAGTTAATGTTGTAGTTGCTAACACCCAACAGCTATTCTGGCCTATCTCTTGCAGTGCCTTTACAGGTTTATGAATTTTAACATAAAAATCAGCAGATATATCTTACATGGAACAAGATATATGTGATTTAAACTTGCTGACACACATTTCTGTTGAGAATATAAATAAAAAATGGCAAGTTAGAGCAAGGTGGGAGGCTTATTGACTCTGTCAGACTGTTAGCCAGACTCATACATGCAAATAAAATTTCATTAGACAATAGTCAGACACTGATGGCAGCATCTGTTTGTTTGTAGCCATTCTTTAGCAGAGGACTACTGGGACTCAGTGCCTCCATTATTTCCATCTCACTGTGTTTATTAAGGGGGAGATCACATGGAACAAAGACGAACTGAGGGACGAGTAGCAGTTTATACCTAAACCTGTAAGAACCTGTCTGGGATTATGTTATGAAAAAGGAAGGAGAGCAGGAACAGATATAACAGTTGACTTAAGTTATAAAATATCAAATATATTGGGGGAATTGAGAACCTAATTTTATGCAGAAAATGCTCACAACTAAAGCTTAAATCAAAATAAAGAAGACAGCGGAAAATGTTTAAATCCTTGTTGATTCTTTAGGGTTTCTATTACTTTTCTAGTTCTTAACTGAATCTCATCAAATGTCATCTGAAATATTTGGTGTTTTTCATAAAGTATTTGTTGTTCCTGGTTACTTTCTGCTGTGGAGCTACTAGAGCTTGCAGTTCAGACCATAGGTGGCATTAGTCATCACCATTAGCACAGAGTGGGTGGGCGACACTTTAAGTCCTTGAGACTTGTTCTTATCAGCTGCCTAATGGCTGTGTCTTAAACATGTTGTTAGTGCATGGGTTATTATTGTTACTGATGTGAAACAATAACCCCCCCCCAACAAAAAAAAAAAGTAAATTTTACAGTAGGCCCTATGTTTTTTTTTTTAGATTATTATAGAATTGAGTACGAATTTAGTCAGTCTGTTGTTGGGAACATAAACTGAGAAGTAATCTAAGGCATTTAATACTGTCAAGTTGTGGAGAATGTCAATTTTAGTTCTTTTTGTTGGGCTTTATGTCTCCCAAAGGTCTAAGCGTGAATTCATCTAGACATAACAGGGCTCAAGAAATTGCCCCAGGGAAATAACACACATGAAAAGGTAAATTAAAGGTGGAACACAAAGGGGATCAGGGGAGAGACTCTGAGAAAAAAGGAAAAAATATAAATATATGTACCCTACAGAATTAGTTCTCATCTGGGCCATTACCTCACTTTGGTTGAAATCTCATGTGTTTAATATCTGACACCCATATTTTGTCCAAGCCACACAGTTAACATCAATGTCAAAACTAACTATGTTCAATGTCCTGTCCTGTTTTTTTTTTTTTTGCTTTTTTTTTTTTTACCACCAAAGCAATTAGGAAATTGTTTCATAATCACAATTTCATTCTGCTTTGCTGGTTATGGATTTGCAGCATTATGTTAGAAAAAAAAGCCCAGCAGCATCCTTCTATACTGATGGCTCAGCTACTATCTGTCAGGTACTGCATGTGTTTTTCACCTTCTATGTAATGTAACTGGTCATGGCTGAGGCAAGGAAAATCTAAACCTTCTGAAGAGGCTAAAAAGAAACATGAAAGGTATCACACACAAAGAAAAACAAGAGTCGATCTTGGAAAGGAGTTTGTTCATTGGTGCAGGCTGAAAGTAGAAGCAGAGTGTAAAAGTGATTCTCTTTTCCCAACTTTATTATTAGACTGGTAAGTTAACACTTTGCTCCTTGTATACAGTGATATTATCTTTGTTATTGTTGTCGATATTTAGTAGAAGCAAAATATGGACAGAGCTAGCAGGCAACAAACAAACTAACCGTCCAACCCAGTTCCTGAAGCTTTCCAGAGACCACCTTTATTTTAACTCAGGTTTAACTGAAATGTTTATGAAATGCATTCACACACCAAATTAAAGGGAAAAACAAATTCATAATGCCAGAAGGGTGGCAGACAAAGGCTGTTCAAGAAGTATCCTTATCTAATTTTCACAAAGTTGGCAACCCTAGTTCCAACATTTTTATTTTTTCAGAGTAAGAAGAGCTCAATAGTAAAACAGACATTGTGCTGACACAGAGAAAAAAAACTGTTCTGTTTTAGCTAAAATAACGACTATCTCTCATCTAAAATAGAAGCAAAGAGAAGCACTTTGTTCATTTGTAGATGGAAAACATCTCCATTCGTTGCTATGATTGGCTGAAAGTGTATTATGGTAGGTGGGTACTAGCTGCCACGTCACCCTATATTCTTGAAGTATTGTACTAAACGTTCCTCCTTTACACGGACAGACTGAACGGCTGACATCCCATTTATAAGGTAGAACTCAACTCAGTTCTACACATATCAATATGGCTACTGCCAGGGTTAGGTATCTTCATCTATAAAACTAAATTACTGCTAAAGTATTATTGTTTATACTCACCTTGTGTCATTTATAGCCATTTAGTGAGGAGTGTTATTTTTAAAAGAAAATATTATATTAAGCAGAATGCCCTTATGCTCTTATATTATTTCAGTATTTACTTTACGTAAAAAGAAAAAACTACATTTGGCTCAAAAACATAACTTACACAGCATGTTATTTGTTTGTCAAAGTTTGACGCTGTAAACATGCCGCTGGATAGGCTTTTTCCTGCTGCTTCCCACAAATGATAACTGCATATTGCTTTTTTGGTCACATCACTGGCTATGGTACATATTTTCTTTCTTTTCCTGAAACGAAGAATAAATTAGCTTTTTCCATCAATAGGACACAGATAAAGTGTGTGAATGGTTTACTAGAATATAGAATGCGTTGCAAAAAATCTACAGTTTATCTGCAGGAGCTGGAAAATGGAGGAAGGAATACTTTTTTTTGTAAAAACTGCCCCAAAATTCTCAGTCTGATATTTTCAGGCCGTGCAAAGACTTTTTTTTTGACCAGACATTTTACAAAGAATATCTTATTCTGTTTTAGAATTATAAGCAACTACAAGGCCCAATATACCTATCTAACACAAGTGGGCAACTCCGCTGTCATTCATCTTACCACAAAAAAATTGTTAGTTTAGCATTTTAACAAAAATCAGCCACAGGCAAAAAATCTATAAGGAAAAAAGGCAGTTAACTATTAGTGTAGCTTGGAAGTGTGTATGTGTATACGGCTGGCAGAGTCATTGTCCAGACGTTTTCTTCCTCTCTGTGCAACAATGCTCTTAGGCAGACAGCTCGCCCACAGCTGCACCAGCTCACCACCCTAATATGTTTTGACAGAGGAAGCATTACCACAGCTCTCATTGCCCTTCTGTAAGTATGAAGCAGGAGCTGAGGCATGTCCAGCGGTTGAAGGGTGCTGATGGCATCACCAGCTCCATCATCTTTTAACTGTTAGTGCTCTAAAGAATAACAAATTAGGTCACCAATTTGAGACTAAAATCAGATAAAAATCTTTATATCTAAAATACTTTTCACTAAATAATACAAATCAGTCATTTGCACCATTTTATTATCAATTATACACTTAATATTGTCAGATTTTGGCAGCTATTAGACATCATAGATCCTTCAAACTTCTGTGAATCATTATTTTTGTGCCATTATTTCTAAGGAAAGTTATAATCTTAAATGTAGTTCGCCGAACCCTTTAGCTATGGCCAATAGTAAGCCAGTATGTCCTACACTTTATGTCTACATCAGTAATACCAGTTATATGTAAATATCAAGTTTGATTTATCATACCGCAATAATCCTCCCTGCTAGATGAATTCTAAATGTTTTTCCCTGCTCATTCTCATTCTTCATTAGAACATTATTTTCAAGATTAGATTGTGTATTGTAAATGTTTGTCAAAAGGAAGAAAAGGGTCTGAGGAGCTTGCTCAAGCATATTGCGTCTGTATAACCTCATGGAAAACAAAACCTAGAGCTATGCTGCCATCTGTCATCAGTGACACAACACATGGAACAAACAATGACTGTTTATTTCTCACTCTCGTCCTGTAATGAGATCAGTAACAAACCACACATAGTTCTTCCCTTATCCAATGTGTCTCTACTCAAACCTGTTCAGCTGTTATTATTTCTGAATCTAATGAACTTTTTTTTAAATTCAATCATTTTGTTTTTATTTACTACTAATGATGGTTACTGTTTGAATTGATTTGTTTGGTAAGCAAGAAATACTGGAGTGAAAGTTCTGCATTAAAAAAAATCTAAATAGTTTATTGAATGCCTTCAAAGTTAGATCTTTGCATTGTGTAAATTTTTTAGTGTAGCTAAAGGTCTATTAAGACCACAAATAGCACATGTATTGGAATAGGTTTAGGCATAAATAGAATAAGTACAACACACCTGTTAAACCATAATCTTGCAGAGTGACACAATGACGACCCATATGTAGTTTACTGGGACACTTCAGGCACCCTTGTCAAAAGATAAAAGTGATAAGCTGGGACAGCTGAGATGGCAATGAAGACGATTTCATCTAGACTGCATTGTTTGTAAGTAGGATGATATTTATAGTGGAACTGCAACGTGTTTGTGTGATTTGACTGAACTGAATATATATTTATGTAAACAGATTAAATTTAAAGGACTGCAAAGTGGGGGGAGTGGGTAGCTCTGCTGTCGTGCAGCAAGAAGGTTCCGGGTTTGATTTCCAGCCTGAGGTCTTTCTGCATGGAGTTTGTATGTTCTCCCTGTGCATGTGTGGCTTCTCTCTGGGTACTCCTGCTTCCTCCCACATTCCAAAAAAATGACTGTTAGGTTAATTGGCTTCTCTAAATTCTCCTCAAGTGTGAGTGTGTGCGTGAATGGTTGTTTGTCCTGTGTCTCTGTGTTGTTCTGCAATAGACTGGTGACCTGTCCAGGGTGTACCCCGCTTGGGATAAAGTGTTACGGAAAATGGATGGATGGATTTGATTGCCTTTGGAGCGGTTTAGGGTGATATGTTTTGATGAATGAGTGTTAGAACAATTATTTGAATTAATAAATAATCAGGAATCATACATAACAGTGAGGGAAAAGAGACTTTTCCTTAAATTAAATATTTTTATGGAGGCCATAAAATCTCACTTCTGATATTTATTTATTTATTTATTTTTTATCTCTAATATATATACATTTTATCTCTATTAAAGAGTTTTGGGTGAGATGCATAAGGTCCCTTTGTCATCCTCATAGCTGGTAGACCAATGGTGAATAGGATTTGCTTAAATAGAACTTTTCAAGTCATACTGATCAGCTCTTTTACCCTGGAACCACATTCTCCGAACTTTTCTGAGAAACATATTTATTGGTAGCCAACTAAAGATGAATTCCCTTGCACACTAACATGGACCAAAACCCTCAGTGCTGTGTTCATGTTTACTCTACAGCTTTGGAGCAAATTTATACTGAATAAATTGTATAGACTATATCTGTGCAGCAGCAGCATATTTTACTATAATTATTATGTAGTGGTTTTTTTTTTTTTTTTCCAACCTTCAACAGCATGGTGTATGTTGTCGGAAAATTTTTATCTTTCTTCTATTATATATTAATAAGATATCCAAACCGTGATTTGTTTTGTTTCCTTTTTTACTTTGCATGACAACAACATTAAGTTATGGCTTTTGCAAATATTTTAAACCTGACCACAAAACCTTTTATTCTTCTGTTAGCATTAAGTCATTAAAGTCTTTCACCTCCTTCAGTAAATTAAGTTAATGGGATATATGGAAAAGGTCCAACCATGCAGTACATACCTCATAATATTCATTGAATACAATATTCTTGCTTTTCTTTCTTTTTTCAACAGAACTGTAGTTTGACCCTGCTTTAAAAAGTTTGGCTTTAATGGCAGGTCTGGAATTTTTTACTCTAATTTCTCAAATGTCTGATGGATATAAAAAAAAAAAAAAAATGTTTCTGGATTTTAAACTTGCTTTACGTCTTAATGGGGATTTTGTTTATAATATTATCTGTTTTATATTTTACAGTCTAAGATTTTATGGGTCTATAAAACTAAGACCTTTAGCACAGTATGTCAGGTCATATGCTAGGCTGTTTTATTAAGTTATAACCACAAAACAGAATTTTCTAAATAATAGGTCTAAGTAATAAATAATGCACAAACTATAAACCAGTGTTAGATAACAGTAAATAAGCAACTTTGAAATGTCCAACAGTGGTGGTACTTTGGTTACTCTTGTGAAATCAAGTAAAATATAAACCTTATTACCAGCAAATAAGATGACATTATTAAGCACATTGATCTTTAAAAAAAAAAGAAGAACATTAGAAAGAAGTGAAGTGAAAAAGATTGACTTTTTATCATGCTTTTATCATGTCAGTTGAATCCTTTGCTGTGGTTTCATGGTTTGATCACACAAGAAATTCCCTCCAGGTGAAAGAAAAGTGCTGATTGACTGACGAGGTCTGTCAATCAGTCATATCCCTGAACAGCAGCCAGGATAAAGGAGATTCGCTCTGGTGATTTAAATTCCCATGACACAGGCAATTTTTGAATTTATCTTGATTTTTACACAAAGATTCCCTCTTCTGTTCCTTTGCATGCAACACTGACTTGAAAACTGCTATATTATGTAGTTTGGTTAAGATCTGTTACTTTTTCCCATATGTGTATAATTAATCACTAGAAACCTAATCAACCTACAGGTAAACATAAAGTAAAATATTATACCGTGAGTCTTAGTCCCACTATAAACATGGGTAACAGAGAGCCAAGATAGCGGTGAGGGATTCCCACACCCCAAGTCCGAATATATATACCTGAGAATGCAGTGCACCAAAGCAACTGATTTTGCTAAATTCTGGGCTCAGTGACAAGTTGAATGTCACAAATGAGATGTTGAGGTAACAAAGTATATTGGATCAAGAAGATCCTCGATGTGAATATACGGGGCCTGTCTTTATGAAATTCATCAGACTTCATCTAAGTTTTTCAACACATGCTAGTGTGAGTTCTTACTGGGTGCTGTGGCTTTTTCCAAATGTTTAGCATTCATATTTAGGGGTAATTTGCTCTGGAATCATGAGAGATACACTGTAATAAACAGATGCAATGATGAAACATCATGGCTTCCCTCCTGTCATCAAGATTTAGAATGTTTTTACTCACAAAAAAATTAAATAAAAATAAGTTTATAGTCTGAATATCCTGGATGAAAAACAAAAGAAAGTTAACAGCAATCAATTTTTAGGGTAATTAAATGGCTCTTAGTATGACAAATCTCTCACGTTTTTAATCAGCTGGTACATCTTCAAGCCTCCCTCATCCAACTGAGGACTTAATAATTACAGTCCCATCTCCTGTTCCGCAACATTACCAGATAGGTTAATGTGTTTCCTGGAGGCTGAAGTCCAAATATTATCTCCACTGAATTTGGTGTGTACCATGCTGTGTGCTTTCTAAACGCATTAGTTGTGGAGGATCTGTCTGTGCAGCAAATCCAGCAAACATTATTAGGAAAAAGCATCATCTAGCAAACTAGAGTTTGTTATTATGGCCTAGAGAATATAATGACAAATAAAAAACATCAGATTTATGGCTT
>NW_015151199.1:70021-75478 GCF_000732505.1 Cyprinodon variegatus
AATACTCAAGGACGTTTCACATGTCTATTGCCTACACTTTGAAGCCAAACTTATATTTAAACTTTGAAATATAATGGATTTAGAAAAGATTGTTTCGTACTGAAGAAGCCAAAAAATATGATTTTTGTATTTAAAGACTTTTATATTTATGTTATGTTTGATCTTTGAAGGTGCCTTAATTTATCGCTAAATAGATTCAGTTGTTTCAGACATACATGTCAGAGATGATATCCAGTATTTTTTATTCTCAAATCACAAGCTTGCTGTGTATTTGTTTCATGTTGTTCGTCACATATCACAAGAATTCTACATGGACTATAGAGGAACCAGTTTACGAGAAATTTCATAGTCTTCTGCATTTAGCAGGCCATCAGTATATGGTAATGAAGGAAAGGAATTTGTCAAAAAAAGACATCTAAACAAAACAAGGAGATGGTATATTATATAAACAACTACAACATCTTCACTCTGCTTCCAAATTATGCAGGACCATATCTGCCATATTTAAAAATAAATACACAAATAAATAAATGCTCAATAAATAAATAAGCATAAAATTAACTGCCCCCAAAAATACAATAAACAAATAAATGCAGGTAGAAATTTTATTATACAATGAGATATAAATGTATATTATTTTAAGTATTTATTTATGTGCATGTGAAAATACCTTTGTCTGTTTTATTCCTCCCTTTGTATTTTTTTTACCCTATTTATTTCTGCAACGCAATTAATTTCTGCCTGTCGTTTTCACATTTCTGTATTCATTTCTGCCTCATTATGTAAATAGGGAATGGGTGTGTCAATAAATAGCATTAAAGAAATAAAGAGGGTAAAAAAAATACAAAGGACCAATAAAACAGACAAAAATAGTATATCATGCACGCAAATAAATACTTAAAAAATAAGTAATAAATAAATAAAGTTGAAGATTATAATGGACAATAAATAAATAAGGTAATAAATAAAGGCGAATAAATAAAGAATCTAATTAAAAGAGACCCATACATTTATGTCTCACTGTATAATTAAATTTCTAACTACATTTATTTGTTTATTGTATTTTTGGGGGCAATTAATTGCATGCTTATTTATTTATTGAGCATTTAATTATTTCTGTATTTATTTTTAAATATGGCACAGTTGGTCCTCCATACAAAATGTCCTACTTTGTCTATTTAGAGTATCATACTGTAGCACTACTTGAAAGATATTTGAATAAAATCTGATCTCATTCAAATCATATTCAGCTTGTAATACATCTCATTTGAGCTGCTTGCTCTTAAAGTAAAAAAAAGAACAGAAATAAATATTTTCCCTTCTATGCATAAAAACAAGCTTTGTATATGTATGATGGTGATGATTATGTTTGCACACACCTGTGATCTGTGTTTCTATGCAAACCAGCAGGATCCTGCCGTGTATTGTTTACCAGGGGCCACCTGCTCATTTCATTGTGCGGTTTCTCATCAATCCTGACTGAGCTGCGTGTGGAGCTGGATTCACAAGGAAGGCTTTTCTTTAGGAGAACTATGCTGTTGTTTGGTCTTTGACTTAATGAATTAGTTCTTGGTCAGATCACTAAGAATACGCGATCATTAACTTTGCAATCGGTTATGTAACTCGCTGGAAAGCAAGTCGGGTTGGTGGAGCGCCTGACGTTGGATCGTGACGACGTGAGAAATGTGAGCATCACCAGGCGCTCCGATCCCCATCAGCGATGGAAGAAGACTCCACAAAACAAGTCGTTTTCCTCCAGTGTATCTGAGGTGATGCTGCAGGGAGGGAGACCTCCTCCCCCTCCTCCTCCATCTCTGTGCGCCTCTGTGAGATCGGGATACATTTTCTCTCATCTGGCTCGGTGCTTGAAATGAGCCTGTTCTGACACCAGGAGGAGGAACCGCACTGCTGGAGGTAACGCTGCGCGAGCATGGCAGGCGCCAAACTGACACCCTCACCCTCCGAGATCGACCCAGACGTCAAGACCGACGTGCAAACTCCCCCAGAGCCCACCTGGGTCCATCCCTCCAACCCTATCGGGAGCATGGGCTCTATAGGGAGCGATGTCGGCCAAAGGTAACAGCCGCATATGGGAGCCGCAGGTGCAGCGCGCTGATCCCCATGCAGAATCCAACAGAAAAGGACGCTGCGTGCGCATCGCGCCTCAAACCCTTAAAACTTATCTCTTGATCGCCTGTTAGTAAAAGTTCGGTCGATAAAGCATTACTGCAAAACCTGCCCATGCGTAAATCTTAAATTTGCATGGAGATGTGTTCAATTATCTCTTAACTGACTCATTTACCTCTTGGTGATTATTTTAGGGCAACTTTAACGCCAGTTTAAAGTCTAAACATTTGAAACACCTGTCAGTCATTTTGCTCACAGCATCACTGTGATTTAATAGCTGCAGTATAGTGCTTACATAATTCGGTGGATGCTGCATTCCCATCACAATTTTATGAATCCACGTGCTCTTTTTGGGTCATTTTAGCACACTGCTTCATTAAAGCATTTTTAGAATGAGAGGTAAGATCATGCAAACCGCAGGAGATCATGGTGATGTGTCATGTAGAGGCACACTGAATGCATGTGATGTTTTAACATGTTGTCAAATCCAGAGATTCTGTTTGCACTCTCCTTCCATTAGGTGAACAAATTAGATGTGTTTCTGGGTAGGATGACTGTAACAAACAAGGTGTTTATTTTATTCTTCCTTTAAGACAAAGCTGCAGGGATTTATCATTTAAACCGTCTATTATCTCCAGGTTAACTGAGGTTTCCTCAGCTGAAAAGAGGAAGATTTTATTTTCAGCAGTGCTGCATAAAGGCAACTGCTTGCAGCCAATGATGCTGGTGGTGCATTTGTGTTTGCATGTACAAGTTTTGTTTTGACAGCTAATTAATCTGTACTAATGAATACCTAGAGACGATACAGTCTTGATACGATACATTTTTGTCTTTCCTTTATATTTAAATGATGCTCACTCATTCTTTACCTGAAAGTTACATTTACTTTTAGTTGAGGACAGCAGAAAAATCTTATTTCATGAGCAAAGTCTACAGTATTAGATAGATTCAGAGCTCCTTTGGAAATTGAATGAATATCCTATTGCAATGCTTCCCCCCTTTGGGCAACTGTCACTTGTTTAGATCCTTAATTGTGGATGTCAGGGTCGAATGAATGTCGCAGTTTGTTAGAATTGGCACAATTATCTAAAGTTGTGAACATCCAGGTGAATTAACCCTAATGAGAAAGCATAACATTAGGGTTTGAGGATTAACCAGGTTTTCCTTTTTTTTATTTATCTATTTATTTATTTATTTATTTATTTATTTATTTATTTATTTATTCTCGAAGCTTACTTAAAGCTGAGAAAAAAATAATATTACTAGGACTGGGCAATAAACCAGTATCAATATGTATCTTTTGATAGACACCTGATTGATATCAATATCAATAGAAAATGCAATATTACTTTGTACAAATAAAGTAATAAGCCTTTCAAGCTCACGTCAGGCTAAGCGGGGTTGGTTGTAGGGCTAAACTATCTGTAAAGGTTTATCAATGAATAAGTATCAATATTGAAATTGAAATATGGAAATGTAAGATATATTATCATACATTTTTTTGGCCATATCACACTGCTGTAAAGCTGTACAGCTCAAAGTGTGGAATGCCTTGAAAAAGTTTAATACTTCAAAAAATAAAAATCAAAGCTTAAAGAATTTCAATGTGGAAAAATGTCTAACTTCTTAACATTCTTATTTTTGGTGCTGTAGTTGTAACCATTTTATGCATGAACTGAAAGGTATAGTGTACAACCTTCTTTTGAGTTCGGGGGGATTCTTTGTTGTCACATCTGCCAATCTTTGTGACATTGTTTCCTTTCTCTGCACATGCACACTTGCAGTGTTTATGTACCTAGTATTCTTCACGTTCCGTCATTCATTGTAGATCCATCGTGAATCTGATAGAGTATAATGTAAATAACTTCCTTTACTAAATTAGTGTCTATAAGCAATGCAGACAGACTGTAAATAGGGCTCTGCATGAGCACGCTCACGTTCCCACATTTAGAAAACCATTTCCCCAGAGGAGCGAGAAAGAGCAGGCTGGATGGTAGGATGGTTATTAAAAAAGTGATTTAGTCCTTTCTACCTATACTGTACTTGGTGGAAAACCCACCCACTATACCGTTGAGAGTGTAGAGTGTTAATACTAATACTTTTTGTGGTGATAGTTACATTAATGGAAGTGGTGATGAGGAAGTTGGAAGGAAAACAGTAACATTCATAACAGATGGAATTGCTTCACTTGAGGATGAATAATATAAGCAGTGATTAATCTAGAAAAGAATGTGCAAGAATAAAACTGGAGAAATGTATGCTATAAAAACCAGTGATTTCACCAGCAGCTTATCGATGAAAGCAGAACAGATCGACTTCAAGTGAGCCCAGAAACTGAACACTATTGGCTGGCATAAATCTGTTTGTTTTCTAATCTAATAGACAATAGCTTTAAATGTCTCGAGCTGTAAATCCAAATGTATCATCTGGCTGGTTGCCCAGGAAACCAGATTTAAACCACTGTTACTGCCAAGAGTATACTAGCTGTTAGGTAGATCTAATTATGTAGATATAAAAAAAAGAGTTCATAAAATGTTATCTTTATTCATTGGATCTCAACGCAGATACTATGTTTTTAAGATTTTTTTCTGTTATCTCAATAATCAGTATTCATGACAGAGAGGTTGGATTTTGTTTTGTTTAAATCAAGACCTTTCTAGGCTATATGATCAATGTAGGATTTTTATCAGCTGGCTGAAGGATTGGAGGGATCAAGATGATACGAAAAGCAGTAAAAGAATTATTGAATTTATGTTTTGAATTCCTCTTTGACTACTGACTTAATATGTTTTTGAAGAAGACATGAAAAACATCAACAACTACAGCACTAAACATTCCTTTTAAGTACGTTATATAAACGTCCTTGCTTTTCTTTCTTGTCTTATTAGTTTGTTGCTAATGGTAGTTATATTTGTGAAAAGAAACAGCGTGGCCAAAGTAGTTCATCATGTAGCAGAAATGAACCAAAGAGCAACAATGTTTATATATATAGCACTGAAACTCATTGCATAACTCATTTGTCATGTAAGTTGAAAGTCATGATACATTTTCATGCACAAAAAAATCAACATTTCCGGTTCAAAAAGAGAGTTTGGTGAGAAGGCATATCTTTCGCTCAATAGGAATGAATTAATAGGAAGAAGAAATGCTAACTGAAGGTATCAGCTTTACAAATAGTTGACCTTATTAAAAATAATAAATATAAGATCACTTTAATATAAATACAAACTAAATGCATTTTCTCTACCAAAATGCTACCACAGTGAGTTACATTCACTAGTAGGAGTTTGCCGATACCACCTTTTCATTTCAGATACGATAACAATATTG
>NW_015151199.1:76076-80358 GCF_000732505.1 Cyprinodon variegatus
AAATCTAGAAATTACAACAAAAAAGGAATTAAACCAATAAAACTAGGGAACATAGAGCAAAGTAAAGCACAATATAACCAAAACCGTGACACCTTTCTGTATAATTTTTAGAAGAGTTTTAAAGAACCTTGTAACTTTAAGAAAGCAGCTGATGTAGCCTACTGATGCATAGAACCACCTGCTACAATTTCTACACCCATCTGTAAAGAATAAAAATGCCACAAAAACGAAAGCTATTTTTCTATTTCTTATTTAAAAAAAATGTAATTATTACAAAGCTATGCTGAGCAAAAGTAACAACTAACTAGTACTGTAGCTTCCTTGAAATGAAGTGAAGTAGAATGTACAATATTTGACTTTGAAATGTAGTGAAGGGAAAGTTATAAGTTGATGCACAAAGCTTAAATACCACACATAAAATATGTGTGTCCTCATCATAAACTAGGTGTTGCACTGTTGTGCTTGCAAATTCCATCTTTCTCTTTGGGCAGGGGCTCTACACCCCACCCTCCTCATTATGAGGTCACAGCTGTACAGTAGTTAGTAACTCATGGGTGGCAGTCCTCTCAATTAGAGGCAGAACGATATTGAAAATGTAGGCAAATTAGAGAGGAGTATTCCTCAATCAATACCTAAGTTTAAAAAAACGCTGCAGGGAGAAATGACCTGGAGAAGCAGGAAACCTGAAGACAGATCCCAGCATACAGGACTTAATTATACAGCTTTAAATATAGAAACGAATAATATATTAGTCAAATAACAATTACAACTACTGTGGTGGAAAGGAAACAATAGAACATGTTATATTAGAATGTTAGTAATATGAGCTTAAAGGAATATTCATGAGGATAGAATAAAAAAAATACTAAACCACTGAAACGTACACAACTTATTAAACAAAATGTGAACAAAACTGATGAATAGAATTACATTTTAGAGTAAGCGCACAAACTTAAGATGTTAACCATCACAAACCATGTGGTGGTGTCACAAATTCACACCATCAGTTTTTTGCTAATACTAAAAAACTGGAGGATGAAGAACTTGTGAAGATGAGATACAGAGGAATAAAGCTCATATGGTTCCTGGATACATTTCTTCCATATGCCTTAAAATTACTTAAATCTTTTTTAACATTCATGCACACAAATTGCAAATGATTTTTTTTTTCTTTCAGAAAAAAAATGACCCTGTGTTTGACTCATAACCTTTGTTCTTTGGTACTGATACTTTAAACAATGAAATGGTTAGAATAGAAAAAACAATCTACTAAACAACATTATGCACCTCACAAAATAACTTTAGTTTATCTCGTCGGCTTAAAGTTCCATCTTCCTTTAGTCTCTTTTGAAAAAAAAATATTATTATACTTCATGAACTTCAAAGCATTTATCTCCAGAGTACTTTATAATGAGAAAGTTTTATAGATGTGTTTAAGAGGGAAAAATTAACTAGACCCTTTTCTGAAATTGTAAAGTACAAGCTGCCTCAGGTAATTCCTCTTCATTTGTCTGCATAGCTGGAAGAGAATGTGTTTTTATATGAGCTATCAGTTGGGTAGTTGAGGTGTAAGGGGATGATATGCTCCAGGTTATAGGGAAAATAGTGCTGCTGAATGAATCTCAGCTGATTTATATTTTCTTTGTGTTAGTTTGATGAATAGTTCAACCACACTGCATCATTTGTCCACAGTTTTTAAAAGCAACTAATTGCTTTTTCATGTCCTTTCTAAATTCCATGTTACCTTGATTACTCTCTGTTCGTATAACAATGTTCAGTGTTGCTCTTTTTTTTTTTAGCAAAGACAGCTTGGATCCTCCTGTTGTTTTCCTTCATGTTTATTTATAGTCTCAGCTTTCAGGGAAGAATTAGATTCATTTGATTTGTACAACAAAAAAACTTAATGAAGAGATTTAATGAAGTCCTTGCAGTAAATGACATGCCATCTGTCATAACTGTTCAAAAAACACTGAGAATAAAGCCTCTCGGGTCAGAGTTCTGAAAACAAAGTTCTCGGGCATATATTTATAGTTAGATGTTTTTCTGAAACTCTTTTTAACTGTTTAAGGGCATTGCTCTCAATGAACCGCAGGCTTTCTGCCAGTAAAGTAATCGAATATTCAATAATTTACTATTAATGGTCCGATTTTAGGTTCTAATGGAGTGATAATCCTAGCTATCTAATGGCTCTTATTAAAAAGCAAAAAAAAGAAGCAATTATTTTCACATTACTTTGCATATGATATATCATATGTCTCTGGGGCGAGTTGAGAGAATTGGCAGCCTCCTGGATAGGTGTCAAAACTGAGGGAAGTTACGGCCGCCTTCCTATTTAAGCCTGTTTTGTGGTATACATATAACACTTAACAGGAAAAAAAAAAAAACTTTTTGCAGATGCACTCATTAAATTGTCATAACATCTTTTCCATTGTTTTTAGATTAATCAGTTGATGAGTAATCAATTAGACTATCAACTTGGTGCAGGGGAAGGTTGGAGGGTCCACTGCATTTTCCCTCATCATCCCCCTTGTTAGCTGCAACCTACCCTGTACCTTTGAAACAGTGTTGGTCTAATAAGATAAATTGGGTGGAACTCCTTTAAAAATGTTCACAACTTTTTTTCTTTCTGTTTAATATCGAAAAGATATAATAGATTTCTGTTAGATAAACGCTGAGATGTTTAATCCATATGTGTTGGAGCAGAGATGCCTCTGAAGGTTTTTTATCTCATTAAAATGACTTAAAGTTGTGGGGAAAACTGTGCACTTATTTTAAAATATACATTTTAAAACCTCAGTATTTGTCTGCAGTATGGCTGAAATATTTCATCAAACTGTCATTTAATCAGAAAAATTACTAAGATCAGAATGATCAGATATTGAACTGAATTCCTATTTTTCAAATGAAGATTTTAAGCTTTGTCTGCAATCTCTGGGGAGTAGTAGCTGTAAAACTTTTTTTAATGCTATAAAAATAATCTGAAAACAACAAATCAATTTTTCCTTTGAACTGATATTGCAATATTACATGTCATAGGGCCTCCCACTTTCTCCACATCAGCCTGTAAGGCAGCTCTAAATAGGAATTAGAAAGGATGGTTCTTATGCACTTGCTGTTTCTGCTCTGCAGCTCATATTTCTGATCTTAGATCTCCTGAAAGGAGGTAAGGACTGTTTCACCACCTATAAATAAATATTTAGTCTTAATTCTAGTCATTGAGACTCGTTTTTGCCGCAGCGAATAGCATGTTTTTGTATTGGCTTATTCAGTAAATTCAGTTATAAACTTTTTTGGCATGTTGATTATATATTCTGCTACTGTAGCCAACGAAGCTAAAAGGTGCATACTCTATTCGGCTGGAAACTACATTAGCTGTTAGCAGCTTTATTGCTCATCAAAGTGCTGTTAAATAAGCACAAATGGACAGTTAGGTCAGAGAAGCGTAAATGATGTTGTTGCTATGTAAAAACCGTAGAGACCGCTTCCAGATTGCTCTGTTTCAGTTTAATTGTCAACCAATTAAATCCAGATATAGTGGAAGCCAAAAACATACAAAAATATCTAATTTTCACAGTTTTCTGCTAAATAAACCCCTCTAACTTCTTTTCTCTTGACATTATGAAAATGTATATATGTATATATATATATATATATATATATATATATATATATATATATATATATATATATATACTTAGTCATTTTTGAGTGATGTTCCCCTGACAGAATTTACATCTTGATGCTTAGTAATAGATAGTAATAGAATCAGGAATAGCCCATGATGTACACCATGGTGGCCATTTACAGATGGTTCCACTAAGTTATTATGCATGAAACTTTATTAAAGGATTGTTTTTTTGGAATTAATTATATGTATAGGACCTCTACTTTTTAAACAGGTTCTTCATTGTTGCACAGTTTTTATTGCCTAATCACATTCTTTTAAATAAAAAAAAGGCTTTGAGAGGGATGAGCAGGGTGTGTTTCTTGATCTCCTGCGGTTTGCATTACCTATTTATCCCTTTGGTGACTTTTAAGCATTTTTCTTACTAACATGTTAAATGTAATACTTGCAGTTATGTTACCTTAAAAAATGTTGTAATTCAGGTCCATCTCAGATTAAATCAGTTTCTACCAAATATTTGTAGATAATATTTCAATCATTTCGATATTTCAATTGCAAAAAGCAACTGTAAATGGCGGCCCCGTCCAGGAAACACACAGCCAGGCAGACGAGCTCTGAGCCAGCTCCCATGTCAGAGGATGAAGAGAGCACATCCAG